>NC_042958.1:897317-932317 GCF_901001165.1 Salmo trutta
AATAATAGTCTATTTTCTAAACGATGTGTCATGCTGTTGCCTAGATGATCAGGATGCCATTCCAGCCTCCCTGCTGATTGGTTAATTTGAGAGCGAGTGCACCTGCCACCTGGTGTGACTTATAGGGCACTAAACACCAAAGAGAGAGAGAGATGGTAGGAGGCTGGGCACAGTTATACACACGACAGAGAGAGAGAGAAAGGGAGAGAGAGAGAGAGAGAGAGAAAAAGGGAGAAAGAGAGAAAAAGGGAGAGAGAGAGAGAAAAAGGGAGAGAGAGAGAAAAAGGGAGAGAGAGAGAGAGAGATGGTAGGAGGCTGGGCACAGTTATACACACGACAGAGAGAGAGAGAGAGAGAGAGGGGATGGGAAAGGGGAAAATATGGAGGGAGAGAGAGAGAGAGAGAGAGAGAGAGAGAGAGGAAGGGAAAGGGGAAAATATGGAGGGAGAGAGATGTATGTCCCCCTTCAGAAGGCTGGACTTACTGGCACAGTTATACACATGACAGAGAGAGAGAGAGAAATAGAGAGAGACAGAGAGAGAGAGAGAGACAGAGAGAGAGAGAGAGAGAGAGAGATAGAGAGAGAGAGAGAGAGAGAGAGAGAGAGAGAGAGAGAGAGAGGAAGGAGAATTGGAGAGAGTGAGAGAGATTCTAGAAGGGTATGAGAGCGTCCAATAGGCCGACGAGGGATTGCAGCAGAGAGGATAAAACACTTGCGGTCGGTGGGCGACGGTTATGGAGTATCTCCTTTTTTGTTTCTGGGGGAAGGAGACCTGACTGGATGTACTTGCATCCCAAGTGGGCACCCGATTCCCTACTGGCCAGGGTCAAAGGCAGTGCACTGTATATGGAATAGGGTGCCGTTTGGCACGCAGCCAGTACGTCTGGAAGACGACCATCTGCAGGCGTGTGTCAGGGAGGCTTATCTTATCTACAGGGTGTGTGGGAGCGTGGGGGGGGAATCGTTTCTAGATCTAGACAGCCAATCAGAGAGCAGGTAGAGAGGGTACCCCATTGCGGGGAACAGTTTGGGGTGGCGCCACATCTCCTCGCTAATTTCAGGGTAGAGGGCGGTGTGCCCCGACATGAGGACGGTGTTGCCATAGAAACAGTTAACTACCCTCAAAAAAGCACTACATGTCCGAAATGTCAGGGCCCTCAATTAAATAAAAATGGGCACACTCTCTCTCTCTCTCTCTCTCTCTCTCTCTCTCTCTCTCTCTCTCTCTCTCTCTCTCTCTCTCTCTCTCTCTCTCTCTCTCTCTCTCTCTCTCTCTCTCTCTCTCTCTCATGTTACTGTATATCCCTCTATAATCTCTCCAGTCAGTCATGTTACAGTATATCCCTCTATAATCTCACCAATTACTCAGTCATGTTAATGTATATCCCTCTATAACCTCTCTAGGGTAGGGGGCAGTATTTGCACGGCCGGATAAAAAACGTACCCGATTTAATCTGGTTATTACTACTGCCCTAGAATATGCATATAATTGTTTGATTTGGATAGAAAACACCTTAAAGTTTCTAAAACTGTTTGAATGGTGTCTGTGAGTATAACAGAACTCATATGGCAGGCCAAAACCTGAGAAGATTCCATACAGGAAGTGCCCTCTCTGACCATTTCTTGGCCTTCTACACTCTCTTTATTGAAAATTTTAAACAGCGGTTGACATGCTTCGATGTACAGTAATGGAATATTTAGAATTTTTTTGTCACGATACGCGCCGGGCGCGTCACCCTTCGTTACCCTTCGGATAGTGTCTTGAACGCACGAACAAAACAGAGGATATTTGAACATAACTATGGATTATTTTGAACCAAACCAACATTTGGTATTGAAGTAGAAGTCCTGGGAGTGCATTCTGACGAAGAACAGCAAAGGTAATCCAATTTTTCTTATAGTAAATCTGAGTTTGGTGAGTGCCAAACTTGGTGGGTGTCAAAATAGCTAGCCCGTGATGGCGAGCTATCTACTCAGAATATTGCAAAATGTGCTTTTGCCGAAAAGCTATTTTAAAATCGGACATAGCGATTGCATAAAGGAGTTCTGTATCTATAATTCTTAAAATAATTGTTATGTTTTTTGTGAACGTTTATCGTGAGTAATTTAGTAAATTCACCGGAAGTTTGCGGTGGGTATGCTAGTTCTGAACGTCACATGCTAATGTAAAAAGCTGTTTTTTGATATAAATATGAACTTGATTGAACAAAACATGCATGTATTGTATAACATAATGTCCTAGATCATGGAACGGGCAATCCTTCCCCGGGAGGAAGAGCAGCTCCGTCTTGCCGAGGTTCAGCTTGAGGTGGTGATCCGTCATCCACACTGATATGTCTGGTTAATGCCACATGGTCAAGGTTAGGCTTGCACAGATCGGGAGGACCTCAGAAATGTACCTGAGGTCGAATTGTGCTTCTAACCCTAACGGTTCTCCCGCTGTCACCCAAAAGCACCTGAAATGTAGGGCCAGGCTTCATTTTGGGCCTTCTTTTTTTCACGGCCGCTGCGCTCAGACCGAGCGAGCTACGGTCAAGCGGGGCATCTCGTTGAACTCGGCACAGCCTAGAGATTATGGTAATGCCATTGCAGGCTCTGTGTGTCTTTAAGCCCCGCACTGTGTCACCTCATCCTTGCTGTGTGTGTGTGTGTGTGTGTGTGTGTGTGTGTGTGTGTGTGTGTGTGTGTGTGTGTGTGTGTGTCGGACAGTTTTATCAATTTTCTACTGGCATGAATGGTCATTTAAATTAATATTTTTTTCTCAATAGTGCAATGGCATGATTGATACGTTTTTACCATTTGATTAATATTCTACTGGCATGATAGATAAATGTAATTCACCGCCATGTCTTCCATACATTAAGGGCACTTTTTGGCATTTGCTGTATGATTGATGAGAAACTCCATATTGCAAATGTACGGTCCCTTACTAGATGTCAGCGAATGTTTCTAAAATTCGCCAATGGCGGCGGGCCGTGCACCGGGGCCAGATCTTCCAGGAAGTCATCGAATGAAGTCTCTCGGACATTCGGTTTCCGTTTTATAAAATGTTCAAATGTTGGTCATTTTTCCGCTGTCCCGGTAAATTCCAGCAGATGGCGAATGGAATCTTATTGCAAATGTACAAAACATCACCAATCACAACATGGCCATTTCTCCTAAACGGAAAATACTTCAAAGACGAAACTTATTGAACATAGGTTTGGACTAATGGGCTGTTTGCCCCAAAACAAGATGGTGTCGAGGCCTCAATGCTTTTTGAGTTAAGGCCATTTTTCTGGGATTAAAGGTCAAAAACAAAAATAGAGAGCTAATTTGACCTCTTCACGTCAAAGTACATGAACCTACGGTGTCAGGAAAAAAGAACCAGCCATTTGTCTATCGTAATTTAAGAGAAATCGTACAATGTACAATTGGTGATGCTCAAAGAAATTTGTTTTTTCCCCCAAAAAAGTTACAAATCCAGGTGCAGCGTGCAGGTTTCAGAGCTCTGCGAGATTTCTGTGATTTTCTGTGATTTTCTGAAATAACACACACTCATTCAACCCTCTATAAATATGTCAGTTCTTAACGTAAAGACTTATAACTCAATATTCTGCAAGAGCCTAGCCCAAGGAGGATATGTGTTGACTTTCAGCTTGCTTTGTCAACCGAAAGTGCCTTAAAATGGTGTGATATGGGCTGTTTCGAAGGGTTAAAAAAGGTCAGATCTTTTCAAAACTTCATATGTGTGATTAGGCAACCTACATGAACTGTAAATCAGTCATTCCTCCCAACAGATGTCAAAGAAAAGCTCACACACACGCGATATTCAAATACCTTAGAAATGCTATTACTTCAATTTCTCAAACATATGACTATTTTTCAGCTATTTAAAGACAAGAATCTCGTTAATCTAACCACACTGTCCGATTTCAAAAAGGCTTTACAACGAAAGCAAAACATTAGATTATGTCAGCAGAGTGCCCAGCCAGAAAAAATCAGACACCCATTTTTCAAGCTAGCATATCATGTCACATAAACCCAAACCACAGCTAAATGCAGCACTAACATTTTATGATCTTCATCAGATGACACACCTAGGACATTGTGTTATACAATACATGCATGTCTGTTCAATCAAGTTCATATTTATTTCAAAAACCAGCTTTTTACATTTGCATGTGACATTCAGAAAAAGCATAACCCCTGCAAACTTCCGGGGAATTTACTAACAGTTTGCTAAATTACTCACGATAAACGTTCACAAAAAGCATAACAATTATTTTAAGAATTATAGATACATTACTCCTCTATGCACTCGATATGTCCGATTTTAAAATAGCTTTTCGGATGAAGCACATTTTGCAATAATCTAAGTACATAGCCCGGCATCACAGGGCTAGCTATTTAGATACCCACCCAGGTCAGCCTCCACCAAAATCACATTTCCTATAAGAAAAATGTTCTTACCTTGCTTGTTCTTCGTCAGAATACACTGCCAGGACTTCTACTTCAATAACAAATGTAGGTTTGGTCCCAAATAATCCATCGTTATATCCAAACAGCGACGTTTTGTTCGTGAGTTCTAGACACTATCAGAATGCTTCTTCACGGTGTCGCGCATGGCGCATTGGCGTGACAAAAATGTCTAAATATTCCATTACCGTACTTCGAAGCATGTCAACCGCTGTTTAAAACCAATTTTTATGCCATTTATCTCGTAGATAAGTGATAATATTCCGACCGGGAGTATGCATTGAGCCTAAACAGCCGAATAAAATTTCTCCTCAGGAGCGACTCGTGCACGCGCCTCATTCAAAGGTCCTCTGAGCAGCCACTTACAAAAGGTGATAATGTGTTTCAGCCTGAGGCTCCCTCGTAAACCTTCAGTTATTTCCCGGGCTCTGAGAGCCTATTGGAGCCCTGGGAATTGTCACGTTACAGCTAAGATCCTTACTTTTCAATAAAAAGATGCAAGACGCACGACTCCTTGTTAGACAGGGTACTTCCTGCTTGAAACCTTGTCAGGTTTTTGCCTGCCATAGGAGTTCTGTTATACTCACAGACACCATTCAAACAGTTTTAGAAAATTCAGAGTGTTTTCTATCCAAACCTGAACAATAATATGCATATTCTAGCTTCTGAGTTGGTGTAGGAGGCAGTTAAAAATGGGAACATATTTTTTCCAAAATTCTCAATACTGCCCCCTATCCTCAAAAGGTTAAGGAATACCTGGGATAGGATAAAGTAATCCTTCTAACCCCCCCCTTAAAATATTTAGATGCACTATTGTAAAGTGGTTGTTCCACTGGATATCATAAGGTGAATGCACCAATTTGTAAGTCGCTCTTGATAAGAGCGTCTGCTAAATGACTTAAATGTAAATGTAAATGTAAACCCTTAAAGCTGAAAAGAAAGTGTTTACATCAAACAGTTTGCAATGACATCTCTCCCCATAGGAATACATTGCCTGCTCCCCTAAATTCAACCTGATGCCTATGTGGGTAATGAATGCCTTATGAACCTGTCTTCGATGACAATCCATCAGGCCACTATGAGGTCTATCTGTGTTGATTCTAAGCTTCCTGGAGGAACTGGAAGTGGTTAAAATCACCCTAAAGGTGTTTTGATGTACCAAACTTGCAGTTTGTGAAAATCACTGCATTCAACCCTGTGTAAATCAGTAAATTCTTAATGTAAAGACTTAAAACTCAGGATTCTGTAAAAGCCTACCCCAGTGAGGAATGTGTTTACTTTTAGCATCCTGTGCCAACCAGAAGTGCCTTAAATTGGGGTTATAGTGGCTGTTCTGAAGGTTTAAAAAAAGTTAAATCTTTCCAAAACTCAAAATGTGTGATTAGGCAACCCTCATGAACTGTAAATCAGTCATTTATCCCATCAGATTTCCAAGAAAAACTCACACACACACACACAGCAAGGATGGAGTGACACAGTTTGGGGCTTAGAGATACACAGAGCCTGCAATAGTTACCTTTGTTCAAACTGTCAAAGAACTGTCAGACCTAGAGCTCTGAATCTTTAGAAACCTGTTCTAGAGATCAAGTCGATAGTACGTGGTGAGATATGTGGCACTAGAAGGTTCTCAGACCGAGAAACAGCCTCGTACATTTGCAATAACTTCAATTCATTTTGGCCATTACGAAAATGACTACATTTAGAAAAGTGCATTGAAACCGCCTCGGCCCATAGAGACGGACCCCAACGTTTCTGTCCGATAGCTCATTCAAGTTCCCCGTAGCAACGCCCAGAAAAAGTGGATTTTCATCACCAATTAATTAAGGTTGCTGCTCGGGCTCCAAATGACCTATCGAGCTGAAACTTGGGATTCGGGGTCATCTCAGCTAGGTCTACACATAGAGTCAGATCTGGACCCACAGCAAGAATGTAACTATGTGTTTTATGTTTTTATTATGGTTTAAACAGAAGGCGCTGTGATTTTTGGACCTGCTCTGAAATATGTGATAGCTGTCTTCTAAATGAGTTGGAAAAATTGGGTGTGGTGTCAGTTTGTATCAGTTTGGTGTCAGAATGATATCTAATTGACTGATGGATGCTGACTTGCTTGCTGACTTTTGTCCATTTGCAATATGTTTAAACAGTGATAGACCATCACCAAATTGACATTCTGAAATCAACACCAACGAGCAATTGAGAGGAACCAGAATCACTGCCCGGCCATCCCGAGTTCATCGGGCTAGTCAAGTTTTTTAATGCATTTAAGGGGGGTGCAAGGTGTCCACGGTTGGGCAGGCAGCACCCCCCACCCGTGCCCATCCAATAGGGGCGCCCCTAGTCATTTTGGACATTTTTCAAAAAATAGTTAAAAAACTACAGAGTCCCACTTCTCCCTCATCATACATGACAAAAATACAATCTAGGTTGATTCATGGCTTAACATAGGGCTATATATCATTTGGGCAGTATAAATGCCATTTGGACATGGTTCACTAACTTTTGGGTTTGGAAACCAACTTCATATGATTGTACATGGCAAATGGACATAACACCTTGATTTGGCAATTTCAATACTTTCATATTGCATTTGGACATTTCTTATGGCATTTGGCAATGGTTCACTGACTTTTGACTTCGACTTTTGACTTTCTATGAAATCATATTGCAAATGGACAAAACATATGCCTTATGGACAAGTAAAAAAAATATGACAATAAAATATGTATGTTCATTTTTTATTTGTTTTTATTTATTTAACCTTTATTTAACCAGGAAGGGCTCATTGAGATTTAAAATCTCTTTTTCAAGAGCGTCCTGGCCAAGATAGGCAGCGCCAAGTCATTACAAAAAATGACAGACAAACAACATGAAAAACTACAAGTAATCTAGTAAAAACCATAGAATTAACAAAGAATATAACAAAATCAAAAACAGCAAATTAAAAACATTGACAGGTCAGGGAATCAGTCTCCAGATCATTCATCCGTGATTTAAAAATACCAATCGGGACAAGTTCATCCAGTTTAAAAGTATTTTGTAAGGCATTCCAAGACGATGGCGCAGAGTACATAAAAGCCCTTTTACCAAATTCAGTTCGGACATTTGGAACAGTTAGCAGGATAAAGTCCCGCGAACGAAGAGAGTACCCACCACATTTCTGAACAATAAAAATGCCCAAATAAAAAGGTAGTAAACCCAAAATGGCTTTGTAAATAAAAGTATACCAGTGACTGAGCCTACGAGTGACTAGAGAAGGCCAGCCAAACCTGGTATACAAAGTGCAGTGGTGCGTAAGGGTTTTGCAATTTAAAATAAATCTCAGAGTGCCATGGTAAAGGGTGTCAATTGATCTCAAACACTGAGCGGAAGCATTCATATATAGAATATCCCCATAGTCTAGTAAAGGCATAAATGTAGCTGATACTAGCCTCCTTCTGGCTTCAAAAGAAAAACAAGCCTTATTCCTAAAATAAAATCCTAATTTCAGCTTCAATTTTTTTGTAAGTTGTTGAATATGCATTTTAAAAGAGAGGCCATCATCAATCAAAATTCCAAGATATTTATATGAGGTTACAACCTCAATCTCCTTGCCCTGACAGGTAGTAATAGGTGAAAGGTTCAGAGGTCTATTTCTTGCTTTAGAAAACACCAGTAGTTTTGTTTTGTCAGTATTGAGGATAAGCTTCAATTGAGACAAGGTATGTTGAACAGTATTAACCTGTTTGGTATAGGGGGCAGTATTGAGAATTTTGGAAAAAATATGTTCCCATTTTTAACTGCCTCCTACACCAACTCAGAAGCTAGAATATGCATATTATTGTTCAGGTTTGGATAGAAAACACTGAATTTTCTAAAACTGTTTGAATGGTGTCTGTGAGTATAACAGAACTCCTATGGCAGGCAAAAACCTGACAAGGCTTCAAGCAGGAAGTACCCTGTCTGACAAGGAGTCGTGCGTCTTACCTCTTTTTATTGAAAAGTAAGGATCTTAGCTGTAACGTGACAATTCCCAGGGCTCCAATAGGCTCTCAGAGCCCACGAAATAACTGAAGGTTTACGAGGGAACCTCAGGTTGAAATATATTATCGCCTTTTGTAAGTGGATGCTCGGAGGACCTTTCAATGATGCGCGTGCATGAGTCGCTTCTGAGGAGAAATTTTATTCGGCTGTTTAGGCTCAATGCATACTCCCGGTCGGAATATTAACACTTCTCTACGACATAAATGGCATAAAAATTGGTTTTAAACAGCGGTTGACATGCTTCGAAGTACGGTAATGGAATATTTAGACATTTTTGACACGCCAATGCGCCATGCGCGACACCGCGAAGAAGCATTCTAGAACTCACGAACAAAACGTCGCTGTTGGAACATAACGATGGATTATTTGGGACCAAACCAACATTTGTTATTGAAGTAGAAGTCCTGGCAGTGTATTCTGATGAAGAACAAGCAAGGTAAGAACATTTTTCTTATAGGAAATGTGATTTTGGTGGAGGCTGAACTGGGTGGGTATCTAAATAGCTAGCCCTGTAATGCCGGGCTATGTACTTAGATTATTGCAAAATGTGCTTCATCCGAAAAGCTATTTTAAAATCGGACATATCGAGTGCATAGAGGGGTAATGTATCTATAATTCTTAAAATAATTGTTATGCTTTTTGTGAACGTTTATCGTGAGTAATTTAGTAAAATCACCGGAAGTGTTCGGTGGGAATGCTAGTTCTGAACGTCACATGCTAATGTAAAAAGCTGGTTTTTGATATAAATATGAACTTGATTGAACAGACATGCATGTATTGTATAACACAATGTCCTAGGTGTGTCATCTGATGAAGATCATCAAAGGTTAGTGCTGCATTTAGATATGGTTTGGGTTTATGTGACATGATATGCTAGCTTGAAAAATGGCTGTGTGATTATTTCTGGCTGGGTACTCTGCTGACATAATCTAATGTTTTGCTTTTGTTGTAAAGCCTTTTTGAAATCGGACAGTGGGGTTAGATTAACGAGATTCTTGTCTTTAAATAGCTGTGAAATAGTCATATGTTTGAGAAATTGAAGTTATAGCATTTCTAACGATTCAAAAATCGCGCCACTGGATTGAAGTGGCTGTTACGTAGGTGGGACGAAATCGTCCCACATAGCCCAGAGAGGTTAAAAGCAGTTTGCAAGTTCTGGAAAGCTTTTGTAAGAGATGAAGCACAACAGTAAATAACAGTATCATCAGCATAAAAATGAAGTTGTGCATTTTGGACATTTTTGTCTAAATTATTTATATAAATAGTGAATAAGAGAGGACCAAGCACAGAGCCTTGGGGCACACCATTTAACCTCTCTGGCGCATGTGGGATGAACTCGTCCCACCTACGTAACAGCCACTGAAATCCAGTGGCGTGATTTTTGAATCGTTAAAAATACTATTACTTCAATTTCTCAAAGATATGACTATTTTACAGCTATTTAAAGACAAGAATCTCGTTAACCTGTTTGGGATAGGGGGCAGTATTGAGAATTTTGGAGAAAATATGTGCCCATTTTTAACTGCCTCCTACACCAACTCAGAAGCTAGAATATGCATATTATTATTCAGGTTTGGAAAGAAAACACTCTGAATTTTCTAAAACTGTTTGAATGGTGTCTGTGAGTATAACAGAACTCCTATGGCAGGCAAAAACCTGACAAGGTTTCAAGCAGGAAGTACCCTGTCTGACAAGGAGTCGTGCGTCTTGCATCTGTTTATTGAAAAGTAAGGATCTTAGCTGTAACGTGACAATTCCCAGGGCTCCGATAGGCTCTCAGAACCCGGGAAATAACTGAAGGTTGACGAGGGAGCCTCAGGCTGAAAAACATTATCGGCTTTTGTAAGTGGCGGCTCAGAGGACCTTTGAATGAGGCGCGTGCACGAGTCGCTCCTGAGGAGAAATTTAATTTGGCTGTTTAGGCTCAATGCATATTCCCGGTCGGAATATTATCACTTATCTACGAGATAAATGGCATAAAAATTGGTTTTAAACAGCGGTTGACATGCTTCGAAGTACGGTAATGGAATATTTAGACATTTTTGTCACGCCAATGCGCCATGCGCGACACCGTGATGAAGCATTCTGATAGTGTCTAGAACTCACGAACAAAACGTCGCTGTTTGGATATAACGATGGATTATTTGGGACCAAACCAACATTTGTTATTGAAGTAGAAGTCCTGGCAGTGTATTCTGATGAAGAACAAGCAAGGTAAGAACATTTTTCTTATAGGAAATGTGATTTTGGTGGAGGCTGACCTGGGTGGGTATCTAAATAGCTAGCCCTGTGATGCCGGGCTATGTACTTAGATTATTGCAAAATGTGCTTCATCCGAAAAGCTATTTTAAAATCGGACATATCGAGTGCATAGAGGAGTAATGTATCTATAATTCTTAAAATAATTGTTATGCTTTTTGTGAACGTTTATCGTGAGTAATTTAGCAAACTGTTAGTAAATTCCCCGGAAGTTTGCGGGGGTTATGCTTTTCTGAACGTCACATGCTAATGTAAAAAGCTGTTTTTTTATATAAATATGAACTTGATTGAACAGACATGCATGTATTGTATAACACAATGTCCTAGGTGTGTCATCTGATGAAGATCATAAAAGGTTAGTCCTGCATTTAGCTGTGGTTTGGGTTTATGTGACATGATATGCTAGCTTGAAAAATGGGTGTCTGATTATTTCTGGCTGGGCACTCTGCTGACATAATCTAATGTTTTGCTTTCGTTGTAAAGCCTTTTTGAAATCGGACAGTGGGGTTAGATTAAGACAGACAATTTAACAGACCTAAGCCCATCAAATTGAGTGCACTGAGTTCATACAGTTCTTATACATGTATAATTGACCAAAAAAATTGAAAACATTTCGAAAAACGGTCCAGAAAGCACTTTTTTAAGGGGGTGATAAGTATTTGAAAAAAAATCAAATGTAAAAAATTTGACCCTTGGGTCTTGACTTGATGTGCATCTGCAATATGAAAGTTACCATCTATTGGATTTATTTGCTGTGTGACACTTGACATTTGCCATACGGCATTTGCCATATGTTTTGATTGAAACGGCATCCATTTGAGAGGTATTGTACATCGTGTATATGTTTCGTACGGTGCCAATAAGATCCCATTCGTTTTTGTCCATTTCAGGAGGGTCTTCCCTTACAAAGATTAGTAGTGATTATGGTGGATAACGCACCTACCGTATCTCCAACTTTAATCTCCTCTTCATCATCCACTTCTCATCTTCATCCTCCTCATCCTCCTCCTCTCCTCTTAATCCTCATCCTCTCCTCTTCATCCTCCTTCTCTCCTCTTCATCCTCCTCCTCTCCTCTTCATCCTCCTTCTCTCCTCTTCATACTCATTTTCTCCTCTTCATCCTCCTTCTCTCCTCTTCTCTTCATCCTCATGCTCTACTCTTCATCCTCCTCCTCTTCTCTTCATCCTCCATTTCTCCTCTCCTCTTCATCCTCCTCCTCTCCTCTTCATCCTCATCCTCTCCTCTTCATCCTCCTCCTCCCCTCTTCATCCTCCACCTCTCCTCTTCATCCTCCACCTCTCCTCTTCATCCTCCTCCTCTCCTCTTCATCCTCCACCTCCCCTCTTCAACCTCTGCCTCTCCTCTTCATCCTCCACCTCTCCTCTCCTCTTCATCCTCCTCTCCTCTTCATCCTCCTCCTCCCCTCTTCATCCTCCACCTCTCCTCTTCATCCTCATCCTCTCCTCTTCATCCTCCTCCTCTCCTCTTCATCCTCCTCCTCTCCTCTTCATCCTCCTCCTCTCCTCTTCATCCTCCACCTCTCCTCTCCATCCTCCACCTCTCCTCTTCATCCTCCACCTCTCCTCTTCATCCTCCACCTCTCATCTCCTCTTCACCTCTCCTCTCCTCTTCATCCTCCTCCTCTCCTCTTTCTGTAACCTTGTTTGCATCCTCTTCCTCTATTCCAACAGCTCTTTGTTTTATTCAGCATTCACAGACCATCACACCCTGTCTCCTAATCATAATGAAAGGAAAATAGCTTTGTCCATTTGTCTTTTTCTCTCCCATTTCCCTTGATTCTGTCTATAATAAAAACCCCATTAGATATGATCCATTCTCATCCACCAAGACAATGTTCTCTTTTCTCCATCTCACGATCTGATGTTAGAATAAATATGATTTCATGAGAAGAAAAAAAAAATAAAGACATTTCAACAACACAAAAAAAATATATATATAGATATATAAATGAAAAAACATCCGGGGCTAAATAGCGAAGAGAAAAGAGAAAGGAGGGGTTGTGATGATAGTGATCGGCAGGCAGGAGCAACAAACAATACATTTTCCATCAGGAGCTAATCACAATGTGTCATGAGAGAGAGAGAGAGAGAATGATGATATTGTCTTCCAGCATGAAAAAAACAGTGTATCTCCGTTCTCTTGCTCCTTTACCTCTCCTCTTCGAATGCGAGCCCTTTTCCTCCCCATCTGTCTCCTTCTTTTGGATTTTAGACCCTCTTTATATGAGTACAATGGCTTCAATATCAACCATTTTAAATGATGCTTGAAATACCAGTCACTTGACTTGAATGTCACAGGCAATTAAACCCAAACCTTGTTCCCTCTACCGTTAATAACAGCAATCTCACCCAGGCTACTAGCTAATTAATACATGCTATTTGTCACTTGACTTGACACATGTATATCAAAGTGGGGGTTGGGGTGGAAGTGAAGGGGGCAGTGGTGTTAGAAGGCTATGGACTGCCATTAGGGACAGAAAGTACTGCTCCTCTCCCCCTCTTCTCAATTATTTACATTTTAGTCATTTAGCAGACACTCATCCAGATCAACTTACAGGATCAATTAGACCCTCTTTATGTGGGCCTTGCTCAAGGGCACATTGACCGATTTTTCACCAAGTCGGCTCGGGAATTCGAACCAACTAATTTTCGGGCTGATGGCCCAATGCACTTAACAGCTAGGATACCTGACGCCAATCCCTCCATCTCTCCTTCACTCAGATCCTGTTGTTCTATGGATGTTAAACAGTATTTGATCACAATACAGATTTAATTTTGCAACGTACTGTATAGTATCAATTTGTTTTCATAAAAATTAATCACTAGGCCAATAATGCCCTAATAACAAATAACCATAACTCATATAACTTATGATTTGAAATCAGTGAACAATTTATTTTGTTCTAAAACATTTATTTATGAAACCAAGTCATTACACAAGGCTGACGAAAGCAGATTATCAAGCGATTATTTGAGAATATACTCTTCTGTTCTGAAGAAAGATTTGAGATTACACGTTTCATGAGAGCGTTTGATTTCGGTACGTATTTCTCTGGCAAATTACTTATTTCTACTAATGTAATTAATATCACATTTGTCATAGGCACCGTAAGGATAGGACCAAGGCACAGCGGGTAAAGTGCTCATCTTCTTTATTTGAAGTAACGTGAAAACTTAAACAAAATAAACAAAACAACGAAACAGTTCCGTAAGGCAACACAGGCTATACAGGAAAACAACCACCCACAAAACACAAGTGAAACAAACACAACTAAATATGGCCTCCAATTAGAGACAACGACAACCAGCTGCCTCTAATTGGAGGTCATTGCCAAAAATCCAACATAGAAATAGAAAACTAGATATAAACATAGAAATAGATAACATAGAACCTAAACCAAAAACACGGGGGGAGCGCTGGCACAGGGTGAACTGGGCTGTGCTGGGGAATGAGGGCTGCCGTGCGTAGAGCAGGCGCAAGGTAAACTGGACCGAGGAGACGCACTGGAGACCACATCCGTTGTGCCGGCACACTTCTTCCTGGCTACCGGCCAACTCTCGCCCGGCAACGCTGTGGAGCCCTTATTGGCCGCACCGGACTGTGCGTGCGAATGGGCGACACCGTGCGCATTTCTGCATAACAAGGTGCTTGCTTGATCCGTCGCTCCCCATAATAAGCACGGGGAGTTGGTTCAGGACTCCACCCTGACTCTGCCCAACTCCCCGTGTGCCCCCCCCAAACATTTTTTTTGGGGGGATGCCTCTCGGCCTCATGTAGCTCCCTTAATTTTCTCTCCCAGAAACGTCGTTCTGCCTCCCACGTCCATCCTTCTCCTCGGTGCTCCAATCCCCACTGCTTGGTTCTTGTTTGGTGGGTGGTTCTGTCATGAGCGTCGTAAGGATAGGACCAGGCGCAGCGGGTAAAGTGCTCAACTTCCTTATTTGAAGTAACGTGAAAACTTAAACAAAATAAACAAAATGACGAAACAGTTCTGTAAGGCAACACAGGCTATACAGGAAAACAACCACCAACAAAACACAAGTGAAACAAACCAAACTAAATATGGCCTCCAATTAGAGACAACGAGAACCAGCTGACTCTAATTGGAGGTCATTGCCAAAAACCCAACATAGAAATAGAAAACTAGATATACACATAGAAATAGATAACATAGAACCTAAACCAGAAACTCCAAAACACACAAAACAAACACCCCCTGCCACGCCCTCACCAAACTACAATGACAAATAACCCCTTTTACTGGTCAGGATGTGACAACATTGTAAACTGTATAAAGGAGGAACACATGCTTTGTTTCATATCCATTAGTATTACTAGGTAACAGCCCCATTGTTTCATATCCATTAGTATTACTAGGTAACAGCCCCATTGTTTCATATCCATTAGTATTACTAGGTAACAGCCCCATTGTTTCATATCCATTAGTATTACTAGGTAACAGCCCCATTGTTTCATATCCATTAGTATTACTAGGTAACAGTCCCATTGTTTGAGTTGGAATTCTTACATTCTTACCCTGGTATCCTGGAAGGATGTTGACCTCATCCCGTCAGTAGAGGATGCCTGGTTATATTTTAAAAATGCCTTCCTCTCCATCTTAAATAAGCATGCCCCTTTCAAGAAATTTAGAACCAGGAACAGATATAGCCCTTGGTTCTCCCCAGACCTGACTGCCCTTAACCAACACAAAAATATCCTGTGGCGTTCTGCATTAGCATCGAACTGCCCCCGCGATATGCAACTTTTTAGGGAAGTTAGAAACCAATACACACAGGCAGTTAGAAACGCCAAGGCTAGCTTTTTCAAACAGAAATTTGCTTCGTGCAACTCCAACTCTAAAAAGTTCTGGGACATTGTAAAGTCCATGGAGAATAAGAACACCTCCTCCCAACTACCCATTGCACTGAGGATAGGAAACTCTGTCACCACCGATAAGCCCACTACAATTGAGAATTTCAATAAGCATTTTTCTACGGCTGGCCATGCTTTCCACCTAACTACCCCTACTGCATTCCACAGCACTGCACCCCCCACAGCTACTCGCCCAAACCTCCCCCATTTCTCCTTCTCCCAAATCCATTCAGCTGATGTTCTGAAAGAGCTGCAAAATCTGGACCCCTACAAATCAGCTGGGCTTGACAATCTGGACCCTTTCTTTCTAAAATTATCTGCCGAAATTATTGCAACCCCTATTACTAGCCTGTTCAACCTCTCTTTCGTGTCGTCTGAGATTCCCATAGATTGGAAAGCAGCTGCTGTCATCCCCCTCTTCAAAGGAGGTGACACTCTTGACCCAAATTGCTACAGACCTATATCCATCCTACCCTGCCTTTCTAAGGTCTTTGAAAGTCAAGTCAACAAACAGATTACCGACTATTTCGAATCCCACCGCACCCTCTCCGCTATGCAATCTGGTTTCAGAGCTGGTCATGGGTGCACCTCAGCCACGCTCAAGGTCCTAAACGACATCGTAACCGCCATCGATAAGAAACAATACTGTGCTGCCGTATTCATTGACCTGGCCAAAGCTTTTGACTCTGTTAATCACCACATCCTCATCAGCAGACTTAGTAGCCTTGGTTTCTCAAACGATTGCGTCGCCTGGTTCACCAACTACTTCTCTGACAGAGTTCAGTGTGTCAAATCGGAGGGCCTACTGTCTGGACCTCTGGCAGTCTCTATGGGGGTACCACAGGGTTCAATTCTTGGGCCAACTCTTTTCTCTGTATACATAAATGATGTTGCTCTTGCTGCTGGTGAATCTCTGATCCACCTCTATGCAGACGACACCATTCTGTATACTTCTGGCCCTTCTTTGGACACTGTGTTAACAACCCTCCAGACGAGCTTCAATGCCATTCAACTCTCCTTCTGTGGCCTCCAACTGCTCCTAAACACAAGTAAAACTAAATGCATGCTCTTCAACCGATCGCTGCCTGCACCTGCCCGCCCATCCAGCATAACTTCTCTGGATGGTTCTAACTTAGAATTTGTGGACAACTACAAATACCTAGGTGTCTGGTTAGACTGTAAACTCTCCTTCCAGACTCACATCAATCATCTCCAATCCAAAGTGAAATCTAGAATTGGCTTCCTATTTCGCAACAAAGCATCCTTCACTCATGCTGCCAAACATACCCTCGTAAAACTGACCATCCTACCAATCCTCGACTTCGGCGATGTCATTTACAAAATAGCCTCCAATACCCTACTCAACAAGCTGGATGCAGTCTATCACAGTGCCATCCGTTTTGTCACCAAAGCCCCATATACAACCCACCACTGCGATCTGTATGCTCTCGTTGGCTGGCCTTCACTTCATAATCGTCGCCAAACACATTGGCTCCAGGTCATCTACAAGACCCTGCTAGGTAAAGTCCCCCCTTATCTCCGCTCACTGGTCACCATAGCAGCACCCACCTGTAGCACGCGCTCCAGCAGGTATATCTCTCTGGTCACCCCTAAAGCCAACTCCTCCTTTGGTCGTCTCTCCTTCCAGTTCTCTGCTGCCAACGACTGGAACGAACTACAAAAATCTCTGAAATTGGAAACACTTATCTCCCTCACTAGCTTTAAGCACCAGCTGTCAGAGCAGCTCACAGATCACTGCACCTGTACATAGCCCATCTATAATTTAGCCCAAACTACTACCTCTTCCCCTACTGTATTTATTTACTTTATTTATTTTGCTCATTTGCACCATATTATTTATATTTGAACTTTGAACTTTCTTCAAACTACAAATCTACCATTCCAGTGTTTTTCTTGCTATACTTTATTTACTTTGCCACCATGGCATTTTTTTGCTTTTACCTCCCTTATCTCACATCATTTGCTCACATTGTATATAGTCTTATTTTTTTTATTTTTTTTCTACTGTATTATTGACTGTATGTTGTTTACTCCATGTGTAACTCTGTGTTGTTGTATGTTGTCGAACTGCTTTGCTTTATCTTGGCCAGGTCGCAATTGTAAATGAGAACTTGTTCTCAACTTGCCTACCTGGTTAAATAAAGGTGAAATAAAAATAAATAAAAAAAATTACTTCTATGTTTTCAGTCTAGGGATTGGTCAGATGTAATGGCTGAGAACAGATATTTGATAGTCGACCACTTTTTAGAAGCCATTTTACAAACAATATGAATCATTGCTCCCTGGACTGAATGGAGTGAGACAGGCAGCAACTCTAGACTTACAGCCTTCTGTTGGTGTTTGTGTGTGTGTGTATATGTTTGAGTGTGTGTGTGTCTTATATATGCCAGTGGGTAGTAGAGCAGCATTGTGGACAAACCAGCAAACCATGTTCTGTGTGATGTCACAAACTTGTCTATAATAATCTCACAAACCAATCTGCTTTAATCTCACCAACTAGTTTTTTTGATGTCTCCAACTAGTATGTTATAATGTCACCAACTAGTCTATAATAATCTAACCAACTAGTCTATTTTGATTTTATTAACTAGTCTATTATGATGTCACCTGCTAGTCTATTGTGATGCCACTAACTAGTCTATAATAATCTCACCAACTAGTCTATTATGATGTCACCAACTAGTCTATTATGATGTCACCAACTAGTCTATTATGATGTCACCAACTAGTCTATTATGATGTCACCAACTTGTCTATTATGTCACAACCTAATTTTGGACAGACCAGATACAACTTCAATTGGCATGAAGTGTGAAGTAAAAAGTGTCATAGCCTTTCAGCCCAACACATTGCAGGCGTCTCACAGGCTACCCTTCCCAAATCCAGAGGACTTGAAGCCCCCTCCTGCTGTTAATTTTCTACAAGAAATCTGCCTTCAGAAATAAAAGCTTCTCCCAAGTGGGTGTGACACCTACTCCCGTTGCCTGCTGCACTGCTACTTGGATTCCACCTGGCGATCTGTCCACCGTCTGCCCTGGCTTGTCTCACCCTGTCTGATATAGGTAGCCCCACCACACTCCCCCCTCGTTACCAAGCTTTCGCTAGCTTCCAGCACACAGGCACTGTTGGGGCGAGTGACTCTGAATTTACAATGGCTAGACCCAAGTCGTTATTTTTTTTATTGTTCCACCACATCGGACTCTGACTCTCTTTTAGTTACACAGACTTTTGGCCTCCCATCCTGCCGTCCTGTACCTTTGCCCCACCACTCTGGATTATCGACCCCTGCCTGACTTGACCTGTCATTTTCCAGCCTCTGTTGCTGTAATAAACATTGTTACTTCAACACAGTCTGCACTTGGGTCTTACGAAACGTTATACTCAGATTATTACCAATCCCACAAGGTATGACTTCAAACACCCAGAAAAGGCCACTCTCCTTGATGCTATCCTCACAAATAATCCTGATACAGTGAGGGATACAGTGCTGATTTTGTACGTTTGCCCACAGACAAAGAAATGATCAGTCTATAATTTTAATGGTAGATTTATTTGAACAGTGAGAGACAGAACAAGAACAAAGAAATTCCAGAAATACAAAAATGTGATAAATTGATTTGCATTTTAATGAGGGAAATAAGTATTTGACCCCCTCTCAATCAGAAAGATTTCTGGCTCCCAGGTGTCTTTTATATAGGTAACGAGTTGAGATTAGGAGCACACTCTTAAAGGGAGTGCTCCTAATCTCAGCTTGATACCTGTATAAAAGACACCTGTCCACAGAAGCAATCAATCAATCAGATTCCAAACTCTCCACCATGGCCAAGACCAAAGAGCTCTCCATGGATGGCAGGGACAAGATTGTAGACCTACACAAGGCTGGAATGGGTTATAAGACCATTGCCAAGCAGCTTGGTGAGAAGGTGACAACAGTTGGTGCGATTATTCGCAAATGGAAGAAACACAAAATAACTGTCAATCTCCCTCGGCCTGGGGCTGCATGCAATATTTCACCTCGTGGAGTTGCAATGATCATGAGAACGGTGAGGAATCAGCCCAGAACTACACGGGAGGATCTTGTCAATCATCTCAAGGCAGCTGTGACCATAGTCACCAAGAAAACAATTGGTAACACACTATGCCGTGAAGGACTGAAATCCTGCAGCGCCCGCAAGGTCCCCCTGCTCAAGAAAGTGCATATACATGCCCGTCTGAAGTTTGCCAATGAACATCTGAATGATTCAGAGAACAACTGGGTGAAAGTGTTGTGGTCAGATGAGACCAAAATGGAGCTCTTTGGCATCAACTCAACTCACCGTGTTGGTGGAGGAGGAATGCTGCCTATGACCCCAAGAACACCATCCCCACCGTCAAACATGGAGATGTAAACTTTATGCTTTGGGGGTGTTTTTCTGCTAAGGGGACAGGACAACTTCACCGCATCAAAGGGACGATGGACGGGGCCATGTACCGTCAAATCTTGGGTGAGAACCTCCTTGCCTCAGCCAGAGCATTGAAATTGGGTCGTGGATGGGTACTCCAGCAAGACAATGACCCAAAACACACGGCCAAGGCAACAAAGGAGTGGCTCAAGAAGAAGCACATTAAGGTCCTGGAGTGGCCTAGCCAGTCTCCAGACCTTAATCCCATAGAAAATCTGTGGATGGAGCTGAAGGTTCGAGTTGCCAAACGTCCGCCTCAAAACCTTAATGACTTGGAGAAGATCTGCAAAGAGGAGTGGGACAAAATCCCTCCTGAGATGTGTGCAAACGTGGTGGCCAACTACAAGAAAAGTCTGACCTCTGTGATTGCCAACAAGGGTTTTGCCACCAAGTACTAAGTCATGTTTTGCAGAGGGGTCAAATACTTATTTCCCTCATTAAAATGCAAATCATTTTATAACATTTTTGACATGCGTGTTTCTGCATTTATTTGTTGTTATTCTGTCTCTCACTGTTCAAATAAACCTACCATTAAAATTATAGACTGATCATTTCTTTGTCAGTGGGCAAACATACAAAATAAGCAAGGGATCAAATACGTTTTTCCCTCACTGTAGGTACCAGTCTGGTGTTTTCTGTAATGACCTTAGTGATCACTGTTTAACCTGTTGGGCTAGGGGGCAGTATTTACACGGCCGGATAAAAAACGTACCCAATTTAAACTGGTTACTACTCTTGCCCAGAAACGAGAATATGCATATAATTAGTCGATTTGGATAGAAAACACTCTAAAGTTTATAAAACTGTTTGAATGGTGTCTGTGAGTATAACAGAACTCATATGGCAGGCCAAAACCTGAGAAGATTCCATACAGGAAGAGCCCTGTCTGACAATTTGTTATCCTTCTGTGGCATCTCTATCAAAAATACAGCATCTCTGCTGTAACGTGACATTTTCTAAGGCTTCCATTGGCTCTCAGAAGGCGCAAGAAAGTGGAATGCTCTCCTCTCTGGGGAGGTTCCCATTGCTTGGAAAGAAGCCACGGGTTCATCCTTTATTTAAAGGGAAGATCAAGCTGATCCTAACTGTTAGAGGCATATTTCTATTTTGCCCTGTTTATCAAAAAAACTTGTCAATAATCAACTGACCGGCTTTCTTGATGTCTATAGTATTCTCTCTGGTCTGCAATCTGGTCCACTCAGGTTATGGATGTGTCACTGCAACCTTAAAGGTCCTCAATGATGTCACCATTGCCCTTGATTCTAAGCAATATTGTGCTGCTATTTTTATTGACCTGGCCAAAGCTTTTGATACGGTAGACTATTCAATTCTTGTGGGCCGGCTAAGGAGTATTGGTGTCTCTGAGGGGTCTTTGGCCTGGTTTGCTAACTACCTCTCTCAAAGAGTGCAGTGTATAAAGTCAGAACATCTGCTGTCTCAGCCACTGCCTGTTAACAATGGGTGTCTTCCCTGTGGCTCAGTTGGTAGAGCATGGTGTTTGCAACGCCAGCATGGTGTGTGCAACGCCAGGATTGTGGGTTCAATTCCCATGGGGGGCCAGTACAAAATAAAATAATAATAAATGTATGAAATGTATGCATTCACTACTGTAAGTCACTCTGGATAAGAGTGTCTGCTAAATGACTAAAATGGAAAATAAAATGGGTGTACCCCAAGGCTCGATCCTAGGCCCCATGCTCTTCTCAATTTACATCAACAACATAGCTCAGGCAGTAGGAAGCTCTCTCATCCATTTATATGCAGATTATACAGTCTTACACTCAGCTAGCCCCTCCCAGGATTTTGTGTTAAACTACAACTAAGCTTTCTTAGTGTCCAACAAGCTTTCTCTCCTTAAACTTGTTCTGAACACCTCCAAAACAAAGGTCATGTGGTTTGGTAAGAAGAATGCCCCTCTCTCCACAGGTGTGATTACTACCTCTGAGGGTTTGGAGCTTGAGGTGGACACCTCATACAAGTACTTGAGAGGATGGTGAGACGGTGCACTATCCTTCTCTCAGCACATATCAAAGATGCAGACTAAAATTAAGCTTTAGACAAGCAGGTAAGGGTGCTCTCGAGCGTCTAGATGTTCTTTACTATCCGGCCATTAGATTTGTTCCTCATAGGACACATCACTTCTGTAAACTGGTCATCACCAGCTAGTCTATTATGATGTTACAAACTAGTCTATTATGATGTCACAAACTAGTCTATTATGATGTCATCAACTAGTCTATTCAAACCTTCACATCATCTAAGGGAAAGAAGATACTAGAAGACGGTATATCAATATGACCTTTCTCTCACCAAAAGTAGCAGGCATTTCTACCTGACCCCGGTTTTTGACCCGCACTTTTAAGGTTGCCTAATATTGAAAGTTCACAGCCCAAATAAATGCGTACAAACTCTTTCACGCACACACAGGCACACACACACACACACACACACACACACACACACACACACACACACACACACACACACACACACACACACACACACACACACACACACACACACACACACACACACACACACACACACACACTCAAGCTCACATACCCTTTCATGTCACCCACCCCACAGGCTTTGTTTTCCGCCTGAATCCTTGTGCCAAATGCTGCCAGACTCTCATATCTGTGCCCACAATGAATTGTTTTCCGAAGCCCTCAGAGTCACACAGATTCCTTGGTAGAGGAGGCAGTTCTATTGGATGAATAGCCTAATGTTCCATGCAATGTAGTTGCACTAGCATTTTATGCCACATTGAAAGTGCCAATTAATTTGCATAATTCAAAACGAGTGCTTCCCATGACTTAAAGGCAGGGAGAGATCGGCAGGCATCTCTGTGTCTCTGCAATGCACTTCTAGATGATAGATTAATCATTTTCTGCCCAACAACTTATGACAAACTCACCCCTCCATCCTTCCTCCATCCATCCATCCATCCATCCATCCATCCATCCATCCCACCCACCGGCTCTGCAGTCAGTCTCTAAAAGGGTTTAGGTATCAGATCTTCTCCCTCTGTCTGTTCTACCTAGTATTAACAGAACACCTTAACAGAGCAGCCCCTGCTGCCTAGGGCTCAATCAAATTCATATTTTGTTTCCCCATCTGGACGAATCAGTGGAATTAATGAGGGAAGGAGGCCTGTAGCAACGCAGGACACCCCTCAGATCAGCCTGCTTTTCTGGCTGCCTCTCTCCTCTTCTCCTATCTCTGGTGGCTACTACTGTTAGCTGAGAGGGAGGGAGACAGGGAGGGAGACAGGGAGGGTGGGGTGAAGGGAGGGATGGAGTGGGGTGCTACTGTTAGCTAGGGGGAGGGAGAGGGGGTGCTACTGTTAGCTAGGGGGAGGGAGGGTGGGGTGAAGGGAGGGATGGAGTGGGGTGCTACTGTTAGCTGAGAGGAAGGGGGTGCTACTGTTAGCTGAGAGGAAGGGAGGGTTGGGTGTGTTAAATGCTGTGAAAGTAATACACATCAACAACATCGCAGCCATCAGAAACAAGTTGCTAAATCAATCAATCAATCAAAACAATACACCATAATGTCAAAGTAGAATTATGAAAAGCTGAAGTGTCTTGAATAAATAAGTATCCAACCCCGTTGTTATGGCATGCCTGGATAACTTTAGGAGTAACGCTTTGCTTAACAAGACACATAATAAGTTGCATGGATTCACTCTGCAATAATAGAGTTTAAATATATTTTTTAAAAGACTAACTCATCTCTGTACCACAAATACTAAATGATCTGTAAGGTCCCTCAGTCGAGCAGTGAATTTATAACACAGATGAGACACAAAGACCAGGGACCTGTTTCATTGTCTCGTAAAGAAGGTCACTTATTGGTGGATGGGTAAACAAAATAAAAAAAAGCCAAATTGAATATCCCTTTGAGCATGGTGAAGTTATTAATTGTACTTTGGCTGGTGTAACAATACACCCAGTCACTACAAAGATACAGGCGCCCTTCCATTTCAAGGCTGCGTTGAGACAATGACTTATCAATGACCCAAGACCAGCTCAGTTAAACCTGTCAGGGACAGATGTTCCGCTAGCGGAACGCCTCACCAATATCCAATGGTATAGCGTGGCGCGAATTACAAATACCTCAAAAATGCAAAAACTTCAATTTTTCAAACATATGACTATTTTACACCATTTTAAAGACAAGACTCTCCTTTATCTAACCACATTGTCCGAGAGGATCTCATGTTAAATACTGTTGAAGTAATATGGCTACAGGTTCATCTGCCTCACCTAAAACCCATTCTGGTGGGAAGCTGCTATAGACCATCAAGTGCTAACAGTCAGTATCTGGATAACATGTGTGAAATGCTTGATAATGTTTGTGATATCAACAGAGAGGTATATTTCCTTGGTGATTGTGGTGGCTAATTTCTGCATTAACAAATTAGGTGAGTTATTAACTTCACACACCAGTCAGAGTTATACTTACACTACATCTTTAATAATTAAGAGCTTTTTGTAAAAGCACTTGACTTTCAATGATGCACTATCTCTAATGAACAATCAACACAAAAGTACAAAGATCTTTTATAGCCAAGATACACCCTTCTCAACCTACATGACAAACCAGAGATTTTAGAAACAGTTCACAAAGGGACTATATAATTGAGAAAGGAGTATCCCTTAGCCAGATAGCATTCGCTATAAATTATCGTCCAGTTTGGTTCCTAAGACGAAGTTCTAATCTCGTTCCTGGTACTTCATAGTACAAAAACACCAACTCATCCAATGGCATATATAGCTCACTGAGGGGAGTGACTTGCGCACAGACATTGTGGAGACAAATAATTGGTTCCCCATTAATCACGCCATCCCTTCACATGGTTTAAGAATAGGTAAAGACACATTCACATATGAAGACAATGTTCCATTCTGTCCTCTTCCCTTTACTGATATTCTGCATAGCACCAGGGACATGTGAAAGACAAGCCTGACCTCTCCCCTCTCTGGGCCCCAAGTGACTGAGCCCTAGCTAAGGGAAGAAGTCAGGCTTCCAACACCAGAGTCCAAAAGGATACATTCTGATTCATCCGCCACATGATTTAAATATTGACTGGAATTCATCAGGCTTCCCACTCAAGAGAAAACGTCAAACTGTAACTAGTGCCTGCAACCTGGTTCAGGTTGTCAGTAAACCTACCAGCGTAGTTACAAACAGCACAGGAATGAAATCATCAACATGTATTGATCACATCTTTACCAATCATGCAGAAATTAGCTTTAAGCAGTATCCAAATCCATCGGATGTAGTGATCACAATATAATAGCTGTATATAAGAAAACCAAAGTTCCTAAGGCTGGGTCTAATATAGTGTATAAGAGGTCAAACACAAAGTTTCGTAATGATTCCCATGTTGTTGATGTAAATAATATTTGTTGGTCCGTGGTGTGTAATGAGGAGCAACCAGACGCTGTACTTGACACTTTCATGAAATTGCTTATCTCAGTTATCAATAAGCACTCAATCATTAAGGAAATTCCTGTAAAAACTAAAAAATCCCTGTGGATTGATGAGGAATTGAAAAATGGTATGGTTGAGAGGGACGAGGCAAAAGGAATGGCAAATAAGTCTGGCTGCACAACTGACTGGCAAACGTACTGAAAATTGAGAAATCATGTGACTAAACTGAATAAAAAGAAGAAGAAACTACACTATGAAACAAAGATAAAGTACATATAGAATGATAGTAAAGGCTTTGGAGCACCTTCAATGACATTTTGGGCAAAAAGGCAAACTCAGCTCCATCATTCATTGAATCAGATGGCACTTTCATCACAAAACCTACTGATTTTTCCAACTACTTTAATGGTTATTTAATTGGGGAAGGTTAGCATTACATGCCAGCAACAAACTCTGATGCTACACATCCAAGTATAACTGATCAATTTATGAAAGACATACATTTTGATTTTTCATTCCATAAAGTGAGTGTGGAAAAGTGAAACCTCTTTTATTGTCTATCAACAATGACTAGCCGCTGATGCAGTGGCGACCCGTCATTCAGGGCAGCATGTTATTTTGGCATTAATACGTGTCACATATCAGTGTGCAAACAATGTAAAAAAAGATATACACTACCGGTCAAAAGTTTTAGAACACCTACTCATTCAAGGGTTTTTCTTATTTTTTACTATTTTCTACATTGTAGAATAATAGTGAAGATATCAAAACTATGAAATAACACATATGGAATCATGTAGTAACCAAAACAGTGTTTAACAAATCAAAATATATTTTATATTTGAGATTCTCCAAAGAGCCACCCTTTACCTTCATGAAAGCTTTGCACACTCTTGGTATTCTCTCAACCAGCTTCACGAGGCAGTCACCTGGAATGCATCCATCGCCGAAACAAATATGCTTCTGCCGAGTTGTTCTGCAGATTTGTTGGAGGAAGGAAAGAGAGGAGGGCTTCACACCACTCCCTCACTTGAGTATCTTACCTAGTTATTTACAGATTATCTAATTTTGCTCTTTTGTAGCTTTGTCAACTACGTTTGTTTTTTCAATACCTGTTCGCACCTCTCCCTATAGGCTTTACAGACACTCCCCACCCCTTAACTGAAACCCTTCGAATTTAGTGTACCCTGCTCACATAACCCAGGTGGAATTCCGGGGTCTCTGTCAAAGTTTGAAAATACCTACAAGACGGTGGCCGGATGGCATGGGTTACAAGAGGATGGAGCCAGAACGCTGACTTCATCTCAGCCTATGCTGCCCTTCAGTTCCTTGACTTTTTGGAGCCTGAAGGAGACATGGATCACCCCAGAGAACACTGCTACTCGAGCTGCTTTTTTTTCATCTGACTACATGTTTCTCTTATAGTCTGAGAGCATCTGGTTGTCTTGGGGGTGGCACAGGTCTACTCATTTCTCCTAAGTGGAGATTTTCTATTTTCTCCCTATCTCACCTGTCCATCTCCTCATTTGAATTCCATGCTGTCACTGTCACTTGTCCACTCAAGCTTAACATTACTGTCATATATCACCCACCAGGTGCCCTTAGAGAGTTCCTCAATGAGCTGAACACCTTGATAAGCTCATTTCCTGACGATGGCTCACCGCTCTTCGTACAACCAAAACTGCTTTTCTCTGTGTCACGGAGGCTCCGCGCACTGGCAAAGCTGACTCTCTCTCTGTTCTCATCCTCCTAGATCTATCCACTGCCTTTGAAACCATGAACCATCAGACCCCCCTCTCCAAACTCTGGGCTGGGTGTCTCAGGCTCTATCAGATCCTCCTCCCCACCCTCTCAGGGCTGGGTGTCTCAGACTCTATCAGATCCTCCTCTCAGGACTGGGTGTCTCAGGCTCTATCAGATCCTCCTCCCCACCCTCTCAGGGCTGGGTGTCTCAGACTCTATCAGATCCTCCTCTCAGGGCTGGGTGTCTCAGTCTCTATCAGATCCTCCTCTCCACCCTCTCAGGGCTGGGCGTCTCAGGCTCTATCAGATCCTCCTCTCAGGGCTGGGTGTCTCAGACTCTATCAGATCCTCCTCTCCACCCTCTCAGGGCTGGGTGTCTCAGACTCTATCAGATCCTCCTCTCAGGACTGGGTGTCTCAGGCTCTATCAGATCCTCCTCTCCACCCTCTCAGGGCTGGGTGTCTCAGACTCTATCAGATCCCCCTCTCCACCCTCTCAGGGCTGGGTGTCTCAGGCTCTATCAGATCCTCCTCTCAGGGCTGGGTGTCTCAGGCTCTATCTGATCCTCCTCTCAGGGCTGGGCGTCTCAGACTCTATCAGATCCTCCTCTCCACCCTCTCAGGGCTGGGTGTCTCAGGCTCTATCAGATCCTCCTCTCAGGGCTGGGTGTCTCAGGCTCTATCAGATCCTCCTCTCCACCCTCTCAGGGCTGGGTGTCTCAGACTCTATCAGATCCTCCTCTCCACCCTCTCAGGGCTGGGTGTCTCAGACTCTATCAGATCCTCCTCTCAGGGCTGGGTGTCTCAGGCTCTATCAGATCCTCCTCTCCACCCTCTCAGGGCTGGGTGTCCCAGGCTCTATCAGATCCTCCTCTCAGGGCTGGGCGTCTCAGACTCTATCAGATCCTCCTCTCCACCCTCTCAGGGCTGGGCGTCTCAGGTTGGTTTGCATCCTACCTGGCAGGCCGCTCATACCAGATGAGGTGGTGTGTCATCAAACCCCTGCAACTCATCCAGAACGCAGCAGCCCACCTGGTTTTCAATCTTCCCAACTTCTCTCATGTCACCCCGCTTCTCCGCACACTCCACTGGCTTCCAGCTGAAGCTCGCATCCACTACAATACCATATATAATACAGCTAGAGAGACCAGCTTGGTATAATACAGCTAGACCAGCTTGGTATAATACAGCTAGACCAGCCTGGTATAATACAGCTAGAGAGACCAGCCTGGTATAACACAGCTAGACCAGCCTTGTATAATACAGCTAGGCTATCCTGGTATAACACAGCTAGAGAGACCAGCCTTGTATAATACAGCTAGAGAGACCAGCCTGGTATAACACAGCTAGACCAGCCTGGTATAATACAGCTAGACCAGCCTGGTATAACACAGCTAGACCAGCCTTGTATAATACAGCTAGACCAGCCTGGTATAATACAGCTAGACAAGTTTGGTATAAAACAGCTAGAGAGACCCAACTGGTTAATACACCTATTCCAGCCTGGTATAATACAGCTAGACCAGCCTGGTATAATACAGCTAGAGAGACCAGCCTGGTATAATACAGCTAGAGAGACCAGCCTGCTATAATACAGCTAGACCAGGTTGGTAAAATACAGCTAGACCAGGTTGGTAAAATACAGGTAGAGAGACCAGCCTGGTATAATACAGCTTAGCTATCCTGGTAAAATACAGCAAGACCATCCTGGAATAATACGGCTAGACCAGGTTGGTAAAATACAGCTAGACCAGGTTGGTAAAATACAGCTAGAGAGACCAGCCTGCTATAATACAGCTAGACCAGGTTGGTAAAATACAGCTAGACCAGGTTGGTAAAATACAGCTAGAGAGACCAGCCTGGTATAATACAGCTAGACCAGCCTTGTATAATACAGCTAGAGAGACCAGCCTGGTATAGTACAGCTAGGCTATCCTGGTATAATACAGCTAGACCACCCTGGTATAACACAGCTAGAGAGACCAGCTTGGTATAATTCAGCTAGACCAGCCTGGTATAACACAGCTAGACCAGCCTTGTATAATACAGCTAGACCACCCTGGTATAACACAGCTAGAGAGACCAGCCTGGTATAATACAGCTAGACCAGCCTGGTATAATACAGCTAGACCAGGTTGGTAAAATACAGCTAGAGAGACCCGCCTGGTATAATAAATCTATTCCAGCCTGGTATAATACAGCTAGACCAGATTGGTAAAATACAGCTAGACCAGGTTGGTATAATACAGCTAGAGAGACCAGCCTGGTATAATACAGCTAGATGAGTTTGGTATAATATAGCTAGAGAGACAAGACTGGTATAATACAGCTTAGCTATCCTGGTAAAATACAGCAAGACCATCCTGGAATAATACAGCTAGACCAGCCTGGATTAGACCTGGTCTGTCATGTTGATCTGTCTCTGATTGTCAGGACTTCCGCTGAAGTGGGTCCCTCTCCTTGTTCGGGCGGCGTTCGGCAGTCAACGTCACCGTCACGTCCAGGGTCTGGAGAGTGTTCATGGAACGTCTGGGGGTCTCGGTCAGCCTCACCTCAGGTTTTCTCCCCGAGAGTAAGGGGCAGGTGGAGAGAGTAAATCAGGATGTGGGTAGATTTCTGCGGTCATATTTGCCAGGTCCGGCCGGGGGTAGAGATGGCCCAAAACTCATTCCGCCACTCCTCCACTAACCTCTCTCCTTTCCAGTGCGTACTGGGGTACCGGTTCTGGCACCGTGGCATCAGAGCCAGATCTAAGCTCCTGCGGTGGACGAATGGTTAAAGCGCTCGGAGGAGACTTGGGATGCCGCCCATGTGCACCTGCAAACGAGCCGTGAGGCGGCAGAAGGCGAGCGCCGGGCGCCACCGCAGTGAGGCCCCTCCGCCTGCCCTGCCGGAAGCTGGGTCCGTGGTTTGTGGGGCCATTCAAGGTCCTGAGGAGACTGAACGAGGTACGCTACAGGTTACAGCTTCCCCCAGATTACCGTATTAACCCCTCATTCCATGTGTCTCTCCTCAGGCCGGTGGTGGCTGGTCCACTCCAGAAGTCTGAGGTGCGGGAGGTTCCTCCGCCCCCTCTGGACATCGAGGGAGCCCCGGCGTATGCTGTTCGAGCCATCCTGGACTCGAGGCGTCAGGCGAGGGGCCTTCAATACCTCGTGGAGTGGGAGTGGTACGGTCCGGAGGAGAGATGCTGGGTGCCGGTGGAGGACGTGTTGGACCCTTCGTTGCTGCGGGAGTTCCACCGTCTCCATCTGGATCGCCCTGCGCCTCGTCCTCCGAGTCGTCCCCGAGGTCGGTGTCGGCATGCCGCTGGAGCCGCGCGTCAAGGGGGGGTACTCAATTTATTGTGTTGTATTTGTGAATATTTGAGTAAATTATGTTTATTACTCTTATTTGCTGTCCTGCGCCTAACTCCTCTACACCAGCTACACATAGGCTCTATTACAGTTATTAAGGTGGTTACAGACGGTCCCTCTCCTTGTTCGGGCGGCGTTCGGCGGTCTCCGTCACCGGCCTTCTAGCCATCGCCGATCCACTTTTCATTTTCCATTTGTTTTGTCTTTGTCTTACACACCTGGTTTCATTCCCTCAATTACCTGTTCATTATTTAACCCTCTGTTCCCCCATGTTTGTTTGTGAGTTATTGTTTCTATGTAGGAAGGTCCGTTATTGTGGGCTCTGTTTTTGTATTGCATTTATTATACGTTGAGTAAAATACGGTTATTTACTCATATCTGCTGTCCTGCGCATGACTCCTCTAAACCAGCTACACACAGACTTCCTTACACTGATAGGATTAGACCTGGTCTGAAAAGACTGGTTCTGGCTCCATCCTCCTGCAACCCATGCTGTCTGACCACCATCTTGTAGGACACACACACGTGCAGATTTACACACACACACACACATTCACACACACACACAAACGACACATGCATTCTAGTCATTTGATGCAGTCTCAGTGTACGATTCAAAAGAACCATTAAAATCCAGGTGAACATCACAATTAACAATGTTTACCAGGAGAAGACAACCTTCCATGAGTTTATGTTGCGTCTGCTTTTGTTGAATTGGAATTAATCTCCTGAATTAAATAGTACTAAATAATACATCGTTCTGTTTATCATATTCAGGCTGGTTTTTACTTACCCTTCTAAATGTCCCCCCTCCTCTCCTCCTTCCTTCCCTGTCTCCCCCGTCTTCTCCCCTTCTCTCCCCCTGCCTCCCCTATTTGTCTTCCCCCCTTCTCTCCACCTGCCTCCTCTGTCCGTCTTCCCCTGTTCTCTCCCCCTTCTCTCCCCCTTCTCTCCTCCTGCCTCCCCTGTCTGTCTTCCCCCGCTCTCTCCCCTGCCTCCCCTTTTGTCTTCCCCCATTCTCTCCACCTGCCTCCTCTGTCCGTCTTCCCCCCCTTCTCTCCAACTGCCTCGCCTGTTCTCTCCCCCTTCTCTCCCCCTTCTCTCCTCCTGCCTACCCTGTCTCCCCCGTCTTCCCCCCATCTCTCCTCCTGCCTACCCTGTCTCCCCCCTTTCTTCCCCCCTTCTCTCCTCCTGCCTCCCCTGTCTCCCTCCATCTTCCCCGTTCCATCCCCCTGCCTCCCCCTTCTCTCCTCCATCCTCCATCTTCTCCACCATCTTCCCCCCCTTCTCTCCTCCATCCTCCATCTTCTCCACCATCTTCCCCCCCTTACCTTCTCATGCCTCCCCCATCTCTCCTCATATCCCCCAGGCCCAGAGGGTGGCCTGCTATTGACTTGTTTTTTATGAAGTGAAATGGGAACATCACCAGGTAGGCACTGCTATCGCTCCTCTTAAATAATATAGAAAAAAAAACAACCAAGGACCAACCCTCACTCATCTCTCCTGTTAGTTCACTAAAGGGCTAGATGGCCCAGGTTCGCCAGTGCGTGAAGCAAATGATAAAAATACAAGGGTCCCCCCTTCTCTCTCTTTCTCTGTCTCTCTCTCTCTTTCCTCTCTCTTAAGCTCTCTCCCCTCTGCCTATCTCTCCTATCCCCTCTCTCTCTCTTCTGCACTCTCTCTCCTCTGCACTCTCTCTCTCTCTCTCTCTCCCTGTTTCCTCTCCCCTCTAACCTTCACCTACCCTCTCTCTCTCTCTCTCTCTCTCTCGCTCTCTCTCTCTTCTCTCGTCTTTCCACGTCCCTGTGTGCAACCACGGCCATAAAAGTTGCAAGTAGCAGCTCAGGTGGAAAAATGTTTTCAGAGCAGAAGATGTATTCAATAAATAGAGATGGCCAGCATGGGGCCGCTGGGGAAAGAGTGCATGAGACGGAGGTGTGGATGGAGAGGGGGGATAATGGAGAAGAGAGTAGATGGGGCATGAGTGTACATTAAACAGCAGTGGCTGACGCCTGCCTCAGACAGAATAGCACCATGGGGAATATGACACTTAACTAGTCTTTTAATTTGAAAGAACGGCCACCCCAGTGCTGTCATCTAGATTCTAGATTTCTCTTGTCTAATTTCAAGGACCAGCCATGACAGAACTGTCAACTTGATTCTAGATTTCTCTTCTCTAATTTCAAGGACCAGCCATGACAGAACTGTCAACTGGATTCTAGATTTCTCTTGTCTAATTTCAAGGAACAGCCATGACAGAACTGTCATCTAGATTCTAGATTTCTCTTGTCTAATTTCAAGGAACAGCCATGACAGAACTGTCAACTGGATTCTAGATTTCTCTTGTCTAATTTGAAGGAACATCCATGACAGAACTGTCATCTAGATTCTAGATTTCTCTTGTCTAATTTCAAGGACCAGCCATGACAGAACTGTCAACTGGATTCTAGATTTCTCTTGTCTAATTTCAAGGACCAGCCATGACAGAACTGTCAACTGGATTCTAGATTTCTCTTGTCTAATTTGAAGGAACATCCATGACAGAACTGTCATCTAGATTCTAGATTTCTCTTGTCTAATTTCAAGGACCAGCCATGACAGAACTGTCAACTGGATTCTAGATTTCTCTTGTCTAATTTCAAGGAACAGCCATGACAGAACTGTCATCTAGATTCTAGATTTCTCTTGTCTAATTTCAAGGAACAGCCATGACAGAACTGTCAACTAGATTCTAGATTTCTCTTGTCTAATTTCAAGGACCAGCCATGACAGAACTGTCAACTGGATTCTAGATTTCTCTTGTCTAATTTCAAGGAACAGCCATGACAGAACTGTCAACTGGATTCTAGATTTCTCTTGTCTAATTTCAAGGAACAGCCATGACAGAACTGTCAACTAGATTCTAGATTTCTGTTGTCTAATTTCAAGGACCAGCCATGACAGAACTGTCAACTGGATTCTAGATTTCTCTTGTCTAATTAGAAGGAACAGACACTCAGTGATGTCATCTAGATTCTAGATTTCTCTTGTCTAATTTCAAGGACCAGCCATGACAGAACTGTCAACTGGATTCTAGATTTCTCTTGTCTAATTTCAAGGACCAGCCATGACAGAACTGTCAACTGGATTCTAGATTTCTCTTGTCTAATTAGAAGGAACAGACACTCAGTGATGTCATCTAGATTCTAGATTTCTCTTGTCTAATTTCAAGGACCAGCCATGACAGAACTGTCATCTAGATTCTAGATTTCTCTTGTCTAATTTCAAGGAACAGCTACTCCAGTACTGTCATCTAGATTCCAGATGTCTCTTGTCTAATTTGAAGGAACGGCTAATCCAATGCGGTCCTCTAAATTCTAGATGTCTCTTATCTAATTTGAAGGAATGGATCCTCAATTTCTGTCGTAGATGTTTCAAATTTAGAAGACAGTCCTGGAGTAGCTGTTATTTCAATTTAAGCAAGAGACACGTGGAATCTAGATGAAAGCACTGTGTGGTTGGCCGTTCCTTCAAATAAGACAAGAGACATCTGGAATCTAGATGACAGCACTGTGTGGTTGGCCGTTCCTTCAAAATAGACAAGAGACGACTAGAATCTAGATGACAGCACTGTGTGGTTGGCCGTTCCTTCAAATAAGATAAGAGACGACTAGAATCTAGATGGATGCACTGTGGTTGGCCGTTCCTTCAAAATAGATGAGATTTCTGGAATTTAGATGACAGCACTGGAGTAGCCGTTCCTTCAAATAAGACAAGAGACATCAAAAATCTAGATGAAATGAACTGTGGTGGCCGTTCTTTCAAATTAGACAAGAGACAACTAGAATCAAGATGAAAGCACTGTGGAGGCCGTTCCTTGTCTAACTTGATGGAACGGCCACCACGGTGCTGTCCTCTAGATTCCACCACGGTGCTGTCCTCTAGATTCCAGATGTCTCTTCCCTAACTTGAAGGAACGGCCACCACGGTGCTGTCCTCTAGATTCCACCACGGTGCTGTCCTCTAGATTCCAGATGTCTCTTCCCTAACTTGAAGGAACGGCCACCACGGTGCTGTCCTCTAGATTCCACCATGGTGCTGTCCTCTAGATTCCAGATGTCTCTTCCCTAACTTGATGGAACGGCCACCACGGTGCTGTCCTCTAGATTCTAGATGTATCTTATCTAGTGTCTAGTTCCTGTGTTGTTATAGAGTAGTGTCTCTGTTGTTATAGACCGGTGTCAATTTCCTATGTTGTTAATAGACCAATGTCTATTTCCTTGCTCAACAGGACAGAATGTTCACTACCGCTTAGCGGAGAGAATATCAGAAGTACTGTACATAACAACATTTGGGTTGTAGAAACGTCTATTTGTACTGTAGTTGCT
>NC_042958.1:937317-992317 GCF_901001165.1 Salmo trutta
ATGTCTGCAGAGGAGAGGTTGTCAATTTGATTGGTTAAAGGTCATTCTGCCTTGATTGACTTCATCTTATTTTATATCTCTCTCTCTCTCTCTCTCTGTCTCTCTGTCTCTCTGTCTCTCTCTCTGTCTCTCTCTCTCTCTCTCTCTCTCTCTGTCTCTCTCTCTCTCTCTCTCTCTGTCTCTCTGTCTCTGTCTCTCTGTCTCTCTGTCTCTCTGTCTCTCTCTCTGTCTCTCTCTCTCTCTCTCAATTCAATTCAATTCAATTCGCTTTATTGGCATGACGTAACAATGTACATATTGCCAAAGCTTACTTTGGATATTTACAATATAAAAATAAATAAAAATGAGAATCAAAAATTGTCAACGGGACAACAGTAACAACAATAACCAACGGTCAATATAACCATACATTCAACAATAACAATAATCATACAGTTGAGGACATGTGCAGGTTTATTGGTCTGTCAGACACTGTCCCTCAACTTATGGCAGGCAGCAATGTAGTGCGCTGCCAACCCACAGCTCTCTGCGTCCTCCCCCAACAGGATGGGTAGCCTATCCTCATCAGAGAGGTCTTTAAAACCTTGAATAAAGGTTTCAAATTTGGGGAAATGACACTCTCTAATTGTTTTATATTTTTGACATTTTGTCAGGAAATGCAGCTCCGTCTCAGGTTCTGCTGTTGTGCAGTGGTTGCACAGCCTTTCCTCTACAGGGAGCCAGGTTTTCCTGTGTCTACCCTTCTCAATGGCAAGGCTGTGCTCACTGAGCCTGTACTTTGTCAAGGTTTTTCTAAGGTTTTGATCAGTAACCATGGTCAAATATTTAGCCATAGTGTACTGTCGATTTAGGGCCAGATAGCACTGCATTTTGCTTTGTGTTTGTGCTTGTGTTTCCCAATAAGCAATGTAGTTTTGTTTTGACTGTGTTGTAATTTGGTTTATTCTGATTGATTGGATGTTCTGGTCCTGAGGCTTCAGTGTGTTAGTAGAACAGGTTTGTGAACTCAGCCCCAGGACCAGCTGGATGAGGGGACTCTTTTCTTTGCTCAGCTCTTGGCATTGCAGGGCTTGGTAATCTCTCTCTGTCTCTCTGTCTCTCTGTCTCTCTGTCTCTCTGTCTCTGTGTCTCTCTGTCTCTGTCTCTGTCTCTCTGTCTCTCTCTCTCTCTCTCTCTCTCTCTCTCTCTCTCTCTCTCTCTCTCTCTCTCTCTCTCTCTCTCTCTCTCTCTCTCTCTCTCTCTCTCTCTCTCTCTGTCTCTGTCTCTCTCTCTCTCTCTCTCTCTCTCCACATTGCATCATCACATATGTATTCACCATGCATGGTCTGTGAGAGAATGATGTTTTCTCATTTCCAATGTTTCCTCGCTTTTCCTTCCATCTCTCCATTAATGGACAGTTATATCTATCAGTCTGTAATAGCCCTCAGTCACCCATCAGTAGCTCTGCCAGACAACAGCCTTCCCTAGAAACATTTACACCTACACAGATTGAGACACCGATTGAGCGATTCCCTTCTGTATCACCTGGAATTTCCCTGTATTAGGATGTGTACATCTCTCTATGTGTAATCTCTCTCTCTCTCTCATTTCCCTCTCTCTCTCTCTTTTTCTCTCCTCTATCAAACATCTAAACAACGAGATGCTAACCATCTTCCGTCCCAGCAGTCACAGGGGACTCAGGGAACCATTAGGCCAGACAGACACAGTTACTGCGGCCTCAAATGGCACCCTATTCCCTTTTAAGTACATTCATTATGAGAAGGCTTTGGTCCAAAGCAGTGCAGTAGGTACGAAATAGGGAGTCATTTCAGACGCAGTTATACAGTAGCTATAGTACTGGACTGGTGCAGACATGCTGTAGATATAATACTGGACTGGCTAACAGCGTCCTAACAGCGTCCTAACAGCGTCCTAACAGCGGCCTAACAGCGGCCTAACAGCGGCCTAACAGCGGCCTAACAGCAACCTAACAGCCGCCAACCCGCCAACTATGAGCAGCCTAACAGCAACCTAACAGCAACCTAACAGCAACCTAACAGCATCCTAACAGCAACCTAACAGCATCCTAACAGCAACCTAACGGCATTCTAAAATAAGCCTAAAATTAGCCTAACAGCAGCCTAAGAGCATCTGAACAGCATCCTAACAGCAACCTAACAGCATCCTAACAGCCTAACAGCAACCTATTAGCATCCTAACAGCAACCTAACAGCCTAACAGCAACCTAACAGCAACCGAACAGCCTAACAGCAGCCTAACCACAGCCTAATTGCATTTTAACAGCAACCTAACAACAGCCTAACAGCAGCTAAAAAGCATCCTAATTGCATATTAACAACAGCCTAACAGCATTCTAACAGCATCCTAACAACAGACAAACAGCAACCAAACAGCATTCTAACAGCAACCTATTAGCAACCTAACAGCAACCTAACAGCATCCTAACAGCATTCTAACAGCAGCCTAACAGCATTCTAAAATAAGCCTAACAGCAACCTAACAGCCTAACAGCAGCCTAACAGCATCCTAAAATAAGCCTAACAGCATCCTAACAGCATCCTAACAGCATCCTAACAGCAACCTAACGGTATTCTAAAATAAGCCTAACAGCATCCTAACAGCAGCCTAACAGCAGCCTAAAATTAGCCTAACAGCATCCTAACAGCATCTGAACAGCATCCTATTAGCATCCTAACAGCAACCTAACAGCCTAACAGCAACCTAACCGCAGCGTAATTGCATTTTAAAAGCATCCTAACAGCAACCTAACAACAACCTAAGAGCAGCTAAAAAGCAACCTAATTGCATCTTAACAGCAACCTAACAGCCTAACAGCATCCTAACAGCAGCCTAACAGCATCTGAACAGCAGCCTAACAGCAACCTAACAGCAACCTAACAGCATCATATCAGCAACCTAACAGCAGCCTAACAGCATCTGAACAGCATCCTAACAGCAACCTACCAGCATCCTAACAGCCTAACAGCAACCTATTAGCATCCTAACAGCAACCTAATAGCCTAACAGCAACCTAACAGCAACCGAACAGCCTAACAGCAGCCTAACAGCAACCTAACCACAGCCTAACAGCAGCTAAAAAGCATCTTAATTGCATCTTAACAGCAACCTAACAGCCTAACTGCATTCTAACAGCAACCTAACAACAGACAAACAGCAGCCTAACAGCAACCTAACAGCATCCTAACAACCACCAAACAGCAGCCTAACAGCATCCTAACAGCAACCTAACAGCACCCAAACAGCATCCTAACATCAGCCTAACATCAGCCTAACATCAGCCTAACAGCATCCGAACAGCATCCGAACAGCATCCTAACAGCAACCTAACAGCAGCCTAACAGCAACCTATTAGCATTCTAACAGCAACCTATTAGCAGCCTAACAGCAGCCTAACAGCAGCCTAACAGCAGCCTAACAGCAACCTAACAGCAGCTTAACAGCATACTAACAGCATACTAACAGAAGCCAAACAACAGCCAACAAGCATCCTAACAGCATCCTAACAGCAGCCTAACAGCAGCCTAACAGAAGCCTAACAGCAGCCTAACAGCAGCCTAACAGCATCTGAACAGCATCCTAACAGCAACCTAACAGCAGCCTAACAGCAACCTATTAGCATTCTAACAGCAACCTATTAGCATTCTAACAGCAGCCTAACAGCAGCCTAACAGCAATCTAACAGCAGCTTAACAGCATACTAACAGCATACTAACAGAAGCCAAACAACAGCCAACAAGCATCCTAACAGCATCCTAACAGCAGCCTAACAGCAGCCTAACAGCAACCTATTAGCATCCTAACAGCAACCTAACAGCATTCGAACAGCATACAAAAAGTAACCTAACAGCAACCTTACAGCAACCTAAAAGCAACCTAACAGCATTCTAACAGCAACCTAACAGCAACCTAACAGCATCCTAAAAGCAACCTAACAGCATCCTAACAGCATGTTAACAGCATCCTAACAGCAGCATAACAGCAGCATAACAGCAGCCTAACAGCAGCCTAACAGCTTAACAGCAACCTAACAGCAACCTAACCGCAGCCTAACAGCAGCCTAAAAGCAGCCTAACAGCGTCTGAACAGCATCCTAAGAGCAACCTAACAGCAGCCTAACAACAGCCTAACCGCAGCCTAATTGCATCTTAACAGCATCTGAATAGCAGCCTAACAACTGCCTAACAGCATCCTAACAGCAACCTAACAGCCTAACAGCAACCTATTAGCATTCTAACAGCAACCTAACAGCAGCCTAACAGCAGCCTAACAGCAGCCTAACAGCAGCCTAACAGCATCCTAACAGCATACTAACAGAAGCCAAACAAGAGCCAAAAAGAAACCTAACAGCATCCTAAAAGCAACCTAACAGCATCCTAACAGCATCCTAACAGCATGTTAACAGCAGCCTAACAGCAGCCTAACAGCAGCCTAACAGCAGCCTAACAGCAACCTAACAGCAGCCTAACAGCAGCCTAACAGCATCCTAACAGCAGCGTAACAGCATTCTAATAGCAACCTAACAGCAGCCTAACAGCAGCCTAACAGCATCATAACAGCATCCTAACAGCATTCTAATAGCAACCTAACAGCATCCTAACAGCATCCTAACAGCAGCCTAAAAGCAGCCTAACAGCATCCTAACAGCATTCTAATAGCAGCCTAACAGCATCCTAACAGCATCTTAATTGCAGCCTAACAGCATCCTAACAGCATCTTAACCTCTTGCGTATATCCTACCAGTGGGGGCGCCACAGCGCATTTTGGAAAAAAATCGTTCCCATTTTCAACGGCCTACTAATCAAACTCAGAAGCTAGGACATGCATATACTTATTTTATATGGATAGAAAACACCCTAAAGTTTCTAAAACTGTTTGAATGGTGTCTGTGAGTATAACAGAACTCGTATGGCAGTCAAAACCCCGAGACCGATTGAACCAGGAAGTGGGATTCTGAATTGTGGACTCGACTTCACAGCCTTCCCTGTAATTCACAACGTGAAAAAATGATAATTGAGCACTTTCCAGTGCTTCCACTAGATGTCCCCAGTCTTTACAAAGTGTTTTGAGGCTTATGCTGTCGAAACTCAGTGTAGGCGACGATGTGGCAATTGGTCACAGTAGGAGGGCCATCAGCATTGTGACGTCGGCGGCCGTGTCTGCCCCCACCTTTGGAAACGTTTTGAAACACAATGAAATCGTCCCACTCGAATCTTATTGGCTCTCTTGTTGAAACAGGCCCTGAAGATTAATGTTATACAACGTTTGACATGTTTGAACGAACCTAGAGGAGGGAAAAAAGTCATTTTTCGTTAGCCAAGTCCCGCGCCCGTATCAGCATTTGGTTACAGCCTTCTGACGCGCTAACAACAGCAAGCTAATGGAACATAAAGGATGGACTTTTTTGACCGAAAATACATTTGTCGTGGACCTGGGATTCCTGGAAGTGCTTTCTGATGAAGACAACTAAAGGTGAGGGATTATTGGCAATATTATACAAGATCAGATGTGATGTGCGATTGTTCCAAGATGGCGACGAGCTAGGCTTTCTAGCTCATTTTCTGAGTATCGCATCCCCTTTTATCTCAAAGTGTGATTACCCTGTAAAGTTAATTTAAAATCTGTTATGACGGGTGTTTTCAAGAGATATTCATCTATAAATCTTAGATTGACAATATAAAAAAAAAAATCCTTTTCGAATAGTAATTTATAAAATTGTAGCATTTTATGGGAAAATAGTTAGTCAACGTCAGGTGCCGATGTAAAATGCTGTTTTTATATAGAAATATGACCTTTATTGAACAAAAGATTGCATGCTGTGTGTAACATGATGTCCTAGGTGTGTCATCTGATGAAGTTTGTAAAAGGTTAGTGCTGCATTTAGCTGTTTTTTGGTTATATGTGATGCATGTGCTTGGTCGGAAAATTCAAATGATGCTACTTTTACCATGTACTCCTCTAACATAATCTAATATTGTGCTTTTCCTGTAAAACCTTTTTGAAATCGGACAACGAGGGTCGATTCAAGAGAGGTGTATCTATAAAACGATATGAGACAGTCCTATATTTGAAAAAAAATAAATATTGAATTTCGTTATGCTAATGTCGCTAGGAGTTTTTCGCTGGAAAATGATCCCGCTAACGGGATGAGAGTCTCAAGAGGTTCAGCACCCTAACAGCAACCTAACAGCAGCCTAACAGCATTCTAACAGCAACCTAACAGCAGCTTAACAGCATTCTAAACAGCAGAGGGAGCACCTCCCTATCCACATCGAAGGGACAGCAGTGGAGAATGTGGAAAGTTTTAAGTTCCTGGGCGTACACATCACAGACAAACTGAAATGGTCCACCCACACAGACAGTGTGGTGAAGAAGGCGCAACAACGCCTCTTCAACCTGCACCATCGAGAGCATCCTTTCAGGCTGTTTCACCGCCTGCCCACAACCGCAAGGCTCTCCAGAGGGTGGTGCGGTCTGCACAACGCATCATCGGGGCGAACTACCTGCAATAAAGGACACCGACAACACCCGATGTCACAGGAAGGCCAAAAAGATCATCAAGGACAACAACCACCCGAGCCACTACCTGTTCACACCACTATCATCCAGAAGACGAGGTCAGTACAGGTGCATCAAAGCTGGAACTGAAAAACAGCTCCTATATCAAGGCCATCAGACTGTTAAACAGCCATCACTAGCTCAGAGAGGCTGCTGCCTACACTGAGACCCGATCACTGGCCACTTTAATAAATGGATCACTAGTCACTTTAAAACAATGGCACTTAAATTAAATAATGCCACTTTAATAATGTTTACATATCTTACATTAATCATATTACATGTATATACTGTATTTTATACCATCTACTGCACCTTGCCTACGCCACACGGCCATCGCTCATCCATATACTTATATGTACACATTCTTATTCACCCCTTTAGATTTGTGTGTATTAGGTAGTTGTTGGGGAATTGTTAGATTACATGTTAGATATTACTGCACTGTTGGAACTAGAAGTACAAGCATTTCACTACATTCACATTAACATCTGCTAACCATGTGTATGTAGCGCATTAGCATCGAATAGCCCCCAAGATATGCAGCTCTTCAGGGAAGTCAGGAACCAATATACACAGTCAGTTAGGAAAGCGAAGGCTAGCTTTTTCAAACAGAAATTTGCATCCTGTAGCACTAATTCCAAAAGTTTTAGGACACTGTAATGTCCATGGAGAATAAGAGCACCTCCTCCCAGCTGCCCACTGTTCTGAGGATAGGAAACACTGTCACCACTGATAAATCTACAATAATCGAGAATTTCAATAAGCATTTTTCTACGGCTGACCATGCTTTCCACCAGGCTACCCCAACCCCGGCCAACAACTCTACACCCCCCCCCACAGCAACTTGCCCAACCCCCCCCCCCCTCTTCTCCTTCACCCAAATACAGACAGATGATGTTCTGAAAGAGCTGCAAAATCTGGACCCCTACAAATCAGCTGGGCTAGACAATCTGGACACTCTGTTTCAAAAAATATACGCCGCAACACCTATTACTAGCCTGTTCAACCTCTCTTTCATATCGTCTGAGATCCCTAATGATTGGAAAGCTGCCGTGGTCATCCCCCTCTTCAAAGGGGGAGAGACTCCAGACCCAAACTGTTACAGACCTATATATATCCTACCCTGCCTTTCTAAGGTCTTCGAGAGCCAAGTCAACAAACAGATCACCAACCATTTTGAATCCCACCGTACCTTCTCCGCTATGCAATCTGGTTTCCGAGCTGGTCATGGGTGCACCTCAGCCACGCTCAAGGTCCTAAACGATATCATAACCGCCATCGATAAAAGACAGTACGGTGCAGCCGTCTTCATCGACCTGGCCAAGGCTTTCGACTCCGTCAATCACCACATTCTTATCGGCAGACTCAATACCATTGGTTTCTCAAATGACTGCCTCGCCTGGTTCAACAACTACTTCTCAAATAGAGTCAGTGTGTCGGAGGACCTGTTGTCCGGACCTCTGTCAGTCTCTATGGGGGTGCCACAGGGTTCAATTCTCGGGCCGACTCTCTTCTCTCTATACATCAATGATGTCACTCTGCTGCTGATGATTATCTGATTCACCTCTACGCAGACGACACCATTCTGTAATAATCTGGCCCTTCTTTGGACACTGTGTTAACAAACATCCAAATGAGCTTCAATGCCATGCAACACTCCATCCGTGGCCTCCAACTTCTCTTCAACGCTAGTAAAACTAAATGCATGCTCTTCAACCGATCGCTGTCTGCACCCGCCCGCCCGTAGTCTGTCACAGTGCCATCTGTTTTGTCACTAAAGCCCCATATACTATCCACCACTGCGACGTGTTTCCTCTCGTTGGCTGGCCCTCGCTACATATCCATCGCCAAACCCACTGGCTCCAGGTCATCTATACGTTTTTGCTAGGTAAAGCCTCGCCTTATCTCAGCTCACTGGTCACCATAGCAACACCCACCCGTAGCACGCGCTCCAGCAGGTATTTTTCACTGGTCATCCCCAAAGCCAATTCCTCCTTTGGCCGCCTTTCCTCCCAGTTCTCTGCTGCCAATGACTGGAATGAATTGCAAAAGTCACTGAAGATGGAGACTTATATCTCTCTCACTAATCATAAGCATCAGCTGTCAGAGCAGCTTACCGATCACTGCATCTTTAAATAGCCCACCCAACTACCCCATCCCCATATTGTTATTTGTTTGCTCTTTTGCATCCCTGTATCTCTACTTGCACATCATCATCTGCACATCTATCACTCCAGTGTTAATGCTAAATTGTAATTATTTCGCCACTATGGCCTATTTATGGGGTGGCAGCGTAGCCTAGTGGTTAGGGTGTTGGACTAGTAACCAAAAGGCTGCAAGATCAAATCCTGCGCTGATAACGTAAAAATCTCTTGTTCTACCCCTGAGTAAGGAAGTTAACCCCCTGTTCCTAGGCTGTCATTGAAAGTAAGAATTTGTTTTTAACAGACTTTCCTAGTTAAATAAAGGTAAAAATAAATAAATTCCTCTCTACATTTGCACACACTGTATGTAGATTTTCTATTTTGTTATTGACTTTATGTTTGTTTATCCCATGTGTAACTGTGTTGTTGTTTCTGTCACACTGCTTTGCTTTATCTTGGCCAGGTCGCAGTTGTAAATGAGAACTTGTTCTCAACTCACCTACCTGGTTAAATAAAGGTGAAATAACATTTTATTTTAAGTTAAGATGTGACCAATAAAATTTGATTTGATGGTCTGCAGTTAGCAGCTGTGTAGCATAGCCTAGCCCACATGGTCTGCATTGAGTAGCTGTGTAGCATAGCCTAGCCCACATGGTCTGCAGTGAGTAGCTGTGTAACGTAGCCTAGCCCACATGGTCTGCCGTAAGTAGCTGTGTAGCGTAGCCTAGCCCACATGGTCTGCAGTGAGTAGCTGTGTAGCGTAGCCTAGCCCACATGGTCTGCCATGAGTAGCTGTGTAGCGTAGCCTAGCCCGCATGGTCTGCCATGAGTAGCTGTGTAGTGTAGCCTAGCCCACATGGTCTGCAGTGAGTAGCTGTGTAGCGTAGCCTAGCCCACATTGTCAGCCGTGAGTAGCTGTGTAGCATAGCCTAGCCCACATGGTCTGCAGTGAGTAGCTGTGTAGCGTAGCCTAGCCCACATGGTCTGCAGTGAGTAGCTGTGTAGCGTAGCCTAGCCCACATGGTCTGCCGTGAGTAGCTGTGTAGCGTAGCCTAGCCCACATGGTCTGCAGTGAGTAGCTGTGTAGCGTAGCCTAGCCCACATGGTCTGCAGTGAGTAGCTGTGTAGCATAGCCTAGCCTACATGGTCTGCAGTGAGTAGCTGTGTAGCGTAGCCTAGCCCACATGGTCTGCAGTGAGTAGCTGTGTAGTGTAGCCTAGCCCACATGGTCTGCAGTGAGTAGCTGTGTAGCGTAGCCTAGCCCACATGGTCTGCAGTGAGTAGCTGTGTAGCGTAGCCTAGCCCACATGGTCTGAACTCTGTGTTATGTAGCGAAGCCTCCTCCTACCCTCTCCTGGAGGTCACCCTCAAAGACCTGCTACAAAGAGAAGTGTGATCTGCGGTGTTGACTTTAACATACTTCCCTGCTCACTCTCAGTGGGACCACAGACCAGGAACAATGTTTCTATGTGAAGCCTTCTCAGCAGGTGGACATTGAGCAAGATCCTGGGCTTGAGGCAGGCTGGGAGGCCAGCCAGGGAGGTCTGGCCTGGTGTTGACCCACACTAAAACACACAGGCCAGTTCTACACTCACCACTCAACTGTCTCCCAGGCTACAACAACAACACCAGACTCTGGGAGGTGATGTGGGGAAGTGTGTATGTGTGTGTGTGTGTGTGTGTGTGTGCATGTGTGTGTGTGTGTGTGTGTGTGACCCTACCTCAGGCAAACAGACAAACGCTCTCTTGATGAGTCCTCTCTTTGATCACAAAGTGAAGAATCAACTCTGAACAGGAAGTGATGAATCAGCTCTTTGAACACAACGTGATGAATCAGCTGTTTGAACATAAAGTGATGAATCAACGCTTTGAACAGGAAGTGATTGATCTTCTCCTTGAACAGGAAGTGATTGATCTTCTCTTTGAACAGGAAGTGATTAATCACGTCTTTGAACAGGAAGTGATTAATCCATTCTTTGAACAGGAAGTGATGAATCCTCTCTTTGAACAGGAAGTGATGAATCCTCTCTTTGAACAGGAAGTGATGAATCTCCTCTTTGAACAGGAAGTGATGAATCACATCTTTGAACGGGATATGAAAAATCTCCTCTTTGAACACAAGTAATGAGTCACTTCTTTTGAACAGGAAGTGATGAGTCACCTCTTTCAACAGGAAGTGATGAGTCACCACTTTGAACAGGAGGTGCCTGACATGCTGCTGGATGTGTCACAGCACCTACATATGGTCCATGTGTGTGACACTCTGATGTGTGTGCGTGTGTGTGTGTGTGTGTGTGTGTGTGTGTGTGTTGTGTGTAGTGGTGATGTGTATAGTGGTGATGTGTGTGTAGTCAGTCATGCAGTGATGTGTGAGGTTAAAAGATTGTTCATTGACTTGGGTCTACATGTGAAAGTGATCTGTGCTCTTGAACTTTTGGAACTTACCCTCTTTTGTGGGGATGAAATCTACCAAACTAGATATTTATCAGGCAAATCAAATGGAGTTATTCCTAAGAGCCACTGAGTGTACAAAACATGAATAACCGTTTCCTAGTATTGAGCTTTCCCCCCCACAAATTTGCCATCAGAATAGCCTCAATTTGTCTATAAGATGTCAAAAGAGTACCACAGGGATGCTGGCCCATGTTGACTCCAATGCTTCAACACAGTTGTGTCAAGTTGATTGGATGTCCTTTGGGTGGTGGGCCAGTCTTGATACACACGGGAAACTGTTGAGCGTGTAAAAACTCAGCAGCGTTGCAGTTATTGACACAAACCGATACGCCTGGCAAATAACAACCTAACAACCGTTCAAAGGGACGTGATCACAAAAACTTCTAATTAGTCCACCTGCTGATAAGCCCCACCTACTCTGGGTGATCGATGTTCCAAACTTGACCCTGATTTCTGGGCATGGAGGTAGCAGGAAGGAGAAGGTGGAGCTGGTGATGACTAGATGACTGTTTCATTTATTTGATTTCATAGGAATGTTCCAAGGACTGTTTCCAAGATTCAAACATAACTTACCGAGAACTTTGTTAACAAAAGGATTTATAACATTTTTGACATGCGTTTTTCTGGATATTTTTGTTGTTATTCTGTCTCTCACTGTTCAAATAAACCTACCATTAAAATTATAGACTGATCCTTTCTTTAACAGTGGGCAAACGTACAAAATCAGCAGGGGATCAAATACTTTTTTCCTCCACTGTATGTAGATTTTATAGACAAGCTTCATCGGAACTTTGCAATAATATTTAGGGTTAGGAGAATGTTCCATCAACGTCCCACCAAACATACACAGAACATGGTTGCCACAGTCTCAGAATGTAATATTTAAATTTTCTAGACACGTTTCATTGGAACGTTGCAATAGCATTCACGTGGCCAGTTTTCTGAGGGTTTTGTCAAATACGTAAGTTGGAAACATTGTTTGTTAGAAGTACTGAGTGCACGTGTGTCCCTAACCTTGCCAACAGACATTGAGCTGTGAATGTATCAGTGGTTCACCAATCAGGGCCTCTGGTATTTTCACGTGCGCTCTAGCCAACAGAGCTATCTGCACACTGTTGGCTTGAGTACACGTATAGCCTACATGATGAGATTATATTGACAAGAGTGAGATTATTTTTATTTTTCAAACGGCAGCCAAGCATTGATTATCAGGTCACCAGGATAAGACCCTAGATATTTATTAGACAGGAGCATCAAGCTCATCAAATTGCACTTTCACCACCTTGGCGACAGTAACAAAGGGTGGTGTGTAAAGAAACATGTTTTTGGTTTTGGTTTTTGGACAATGTTTCTTTGGGACCATCAGGAAACGTCCTAAAAACCTCTTTAGGTAGGTCCTCGGTACAAGCTGGGAATTTGACAAAAACCTTGAGGTGAACATGACAGAACGTTTTAAACGTCATTGGACACAGGAATATTCTTGCAACGTTCCCATCAAATGTTCCCACCATAATTACCGTATATTCTGAGAACATGGCAATCATATTCTGTGTGCAATGTTGATAGAATATCCACCTAACCCTCAGAAAACTGGAAACATGAATGCTCTAGCAACGTCCCATGGAACGGGTCAAGAACATTACATTCTGGGTAAGTTTTGTTTGGCATTTAGGGAATGTTCTCCTAACTATAATGCCACAAAAAAATGCTAAATAGGTTATTGGGAGGTTTTTTGCTAACATACATACACTTCCCATAACTAATGGAAAACTGGACAATCAAACATCAAGGGAACATTATGGGTAACGTTATAAAAGTGTTCTCTCTCCATTGAATTGTTAACTGGGCATTTTGCGAATTCATCAGGGACCCCTTCGTAACTCCAGTGAGATGAAAACAGCAGTCATAATTTTACTTCAGCAGCGCATGGCCAGACAAATCAATTCTCGGGCCCTGGGAAGAAAGAAACATTTTAAAGGCCCACATCTTGGCATCGGCAGTAAAATGTGGCAATTGTCAAGCTAATTTCCTGCAATTCTACACATTTCATCATGGGGCAGAAATATTTTTTGTTGTTCCATCTTTAAAGCTGATATCCTGCAATTCTACACATATTATCGGGCACACCGCCACAAATTCCACATGACCATTAAGTCACAGGTAACTAGGCTTCGCCAAAGCTGCGGTCTGATGCCGCTACCAAACTTGCTAACAGCCAGTCGTTAATGGTTTGGTAATCAACGTTCTATTGCCCCTCTGATATCAATTCAAATGCAATCAAAAAATCAAATCAAACACTTCGTGAGAGCCCTGACATTTAGCATTCGAGCGGAATAGGATCTCCTATTGTGCAGCGAGAGCTAGCTGCTCATAGCTGGTTGATGCATGGAGATGCATGGAGTTCCTATAAGCCATTGTTGTGCTACATTTCAATAGGCTATGCTATGCAATTGTGGGCTAGGCCTACTATATTTATTTCACAACTTTCATAATATGAAGCACATTGCTTTTCTTTTTCAATCGGAGATTGCATACCTGGTTGGCATGAAATTGAACCGTGTCCTCTATCGTATAAGTGCCCTCCATCGCCCTCCATCGCCCTCCATCGCCCTCCATCGTCCTCCATCGCCCTCCATCGTCCTCCATTGTCTATTGAAGTGCAGATGGATGACATGTCTTTTCCCCCCGCCCCCTGTTCCGACAGGTGCATAAGTAATGGTCCATTCTAAATAAAAAATGATTCCACAAATATATTATTTAGTATATGTAAAGACCAGATTAAATTGAGAATAGTCTGATGGGTGACAATATTATCAAGTGATTGTCAAATTGTGAATGAGAGACTGATGAAGTGTGTTCAGCCTGCACAAAAAACAAAGCAGAGCTCATGCCTTTCAAGATACTTTTTCCAAATCATCATTAGTCTCATCATGCAGCCTTACAATGTATTAAACATCTAAACAGATAGCCCATTTTGTATTACCACTAAAGTTACATAAACAACTCTAAATTAAACATACCGTGTATTCAGACAGTTTTCAGACCGTTGACATTTCCACATTTTGTTACATGCCTTATTCTAAAATGGATACCCCACAATGACAAAGCGAAAACAGGTTCTAAGATTTTTTTGCATTTGTATTAAAAATAAGAACCAAATACCTTCTTTACATAAGTATTCAGATCCTTTACTCAGTACTTTGTTGAAGCACCTTTGGCAGTGATTACAGCCTCGAGTCTTCTTGGGTATGATTGATGCTACAAACTTGGCACACCTGTATCTGTCACACCCTGATCTGTTTCACATGTCCTTGCGATTGTCTCGACCCCCTCCAGGTGTCGCTGATATTCCCCAGTGTATTTATCCTTGTGTTTCCTGTCTCTCTGTGCCAGTTCGTCTTGTATGTTTCCAAGTCAACCTGTGTTTTTCCCGCTCTCCTGCTTTTTTTATTTCTCCTTTTTTCTAGTCCTCCCGGTTTTGACCCTTGCCTGTTTTTGGATTTTGTACCCACCTGCCTGACTGTTCTGCCTGTCTTGACCACGAGCCTGTCTGCCACTCTGTACCTCCTAGACTCTGATCTGGTTTTGACCTTTTGCCTGTTCATGACTATTCTCTGGCCTACTCCTATTGGATTAATAAACATTGCAAGACTCCAACCATCTGCTTCCTGTGTCTGCATCTGGGTCTCACCTTGTTCCCTGATAGTATCATTCTCTGCAGATCCTCTCAAGCTTTGTCAGGTTGGATGGGGAGTATCGCTGCACAGCTATTTTGAGGTCTCTCTAGAGATGTTCAAAAAAACAATTTAATCAGTTTTAGAATAAGGCCGTAATGTAACAAAAGGTGGAAAAAGTTTGAATGAAGTGTATGGGAGGACATGTTTTATTTTGCCAGGTAAGTTGCCTGAGAACACATTCTCATTTACAGCAACAACCTGGGGAATAGTTTCAGGGGAGAGGAGGAAAGAGACAATTATAAGCTGGGGATGATTAGGTGGCCATGATGGTATGAGGGCCAGATTGGGAATTTAGCCAGGACAGCAGGGTTAACACCCCTACAATAAGGGCAATGGGATCTTTAATGTCAGGACACCCATTTAAAGACAGCACCCTACACAGGGCACTGCCCTGGGGAATTGGGATAATGTTTAGACCAGTATAAAGAGTGCCTCCTGCTGGCCCTCCAACACCACTTCCAGCAGAATCTAGTTTCCCATCCAGGGACTGACCAGGACCAACCCTGCTTAGCTTCAGAAGCAAGCCAGCAGTGGGAAGCAGGGTGGTACGCTGCTGGTTTTTTGTTAACCGCTCAACACAGAATAGCCGCATGTGCGCATTTCCTTGGAAATAATTTGGAGAAAATATATACTGCTCAAAAAAATAAAGGGAACACTTAAACAACACATCCTAGATCTGAATGAAAGAAATAATCTTATTAAATACTTTTTTCTTTACATAGTTGAATGTGCTGACAACAAAATCACACAAAAATAATCAATGGAAATCCAATTTATCAACCCATGGAGGTCTGGATTTGGAGTCACACTCAAAATTAAAGTGGAAAACCACACTACAGGCTGATCCAACTTTGATGTAATGTCCTTAAAACAAGTCAAAATGAGGCTCAGTAGTGTGTGTGGCCTCCACGTGCCTATATGATCTCCGTACAACGCCTGGGCATGCTCCTGATGAGGTGGCGGACGGTCTCCTGAGGGATCTCCTCCCAGACCTGGACTAAAGCATCCGCCAACTCCTGGACAGTCTGTGGTGCAACGTGGCGTTGGTGGATGGAGCGGGACATGATGTCCCAGATGTGCTCAATTGGATTCAGGTCTGGGGAATGGGCGGGCCAGTCCACAGCATCTATGCCTTCCTCTTGCAGGAACTGCTGACACACTCCAGCCACATGAGGTCTAGCATTGTCTTGTATTAGGAGGAACCCAGGGCCAACTGCACCAGCATATGGTCTCACAAGGGGTCTGAGGATCTCATCTCGGTACCTAATTGCAGTCAGGCTACCTCTGGCGAGCACATGGAGGGCTGTGCGGCCCCCCAAAGAAAAGCCACCCCACACCATGACTGACCCACCGCCAAACCGGTCATGCTGGATGATGTTGTAAGCAGCAGAACGTTCTCCACGGCGTCTCCAGACTCTGTCACGTCTGTCACGTGCTCAGTGTGAACCTGCTTTCATCTGTGAAGAGCACAGGGCGCCAGTGGCGAATTTGCCAATCTTGGTGTTCTCTGGCAAATGCCAAACGTCCTGCACGCTGTAAGCACAACCCCCACCTGTGGACATCGGGCCCCCATACCACCTTCATGGAGTCTGTTTCTGACCGTTTGAGCAGACACATGCACATTTGTGGCCTGCTGGAGGTCATTTTGCGGGGCTTTGGCAGTGCTCCTCCTGCTCCTCCTTGCACAAAGGCGGAGGTAGCGGTCCTGCTGCTGGGTTGTTGCCCTCCTACGGCCTCCTCCACGTCTCCTGATGTACTGGCCTGTCTCCTGGTAGCGCCTCCATGCTCTGGACACTACGCTGACAGACACAGCAAACCTTCTTGCCACAGCTCGCGCTGATATGCCATCCTGGATGAGCTCCACTACCTGAGCCACTTGTGTGGGTTGTAGACTCTGTCTCATGCTACAACTAGAGTGAAAGCACCGCCAGCATTCAAAAGTGACCAAAACATCAGCCAGGAAGCATAGGAACTGAGAAGTGGTCTGTGGTCCCCACCTGCAGAACCACTCCTTTATTGGGGGTGTCTTGCTAATTGCCTATATTTTCCACCTGTTGTCTATTCCATTTGCACAACAGCATGTGAAATTTTTTGTCAATCAGAGTTGCTTCCTAAGTGGACAGTTTGATTTCACAGAAGTGTGATTGACTTGGAGTTACATTGTGTTGTTTAAGTGTTCCCTTTATTTTTTTGAGCAGTGTACTTTACATTTAATTAAGATATGTTAAATTGTATTCTTCATACTATAACATTTTAAAAAATAATACCACTGAATTCTAAGCAAATCTTGTCTGCTAAATGAACTAGTGTCGCCCACAGCCATATGGCATAGCCAGATCATGGCCTAACATCAGGACAACTCAGAGTATGCTATTCTGATCTTCTGAAATAGACTACATTTCTTTTCATATTATGTATCTTTAGACCTGTCTAAAATAAGTAATGGATTTATTGTGATGGTGTAGGCTATATTAAATTGATTTATTCAACATTTTTTTAAATATAGATGTTCCAAAAGTCTGCATCAATGGCTTTAAGACTATGCGTGGACGCCTGGAGATGCTAAATGTGTTTATGTTAATTAACGTGAGACCAGCAGTTATTATTTGCATGACAGTTACTGGCTGAAAAAATGTCATGAAAGCCAAAAAAGCTGAGTGATGGGCCTGGAGATTTAATCAAGTTCATAGACAGAGCTCAAATGATCTCAAACTCTCAAATTCATAGACAGAGCTATGGATGCAAGGACTGACCAACCATGATATAAAAAATTATAGTAAGCTCATGGGGCATTTATAGATACCAATATCCCTGTGAGCCTCCCAGGCCCATGTTGCCCTGGGCTAAGAACATGAATTGTTAGTGGGGCTTGTGAAGCAAGAGTCCCCACTTTAAATCTTATTATTATTATTATTTAGAAAGCTACTCCTCTTACACCGTTTAAGAAATGAAAAATCAAACTTTAAAATGTGAAGATCGGCCAGGATCAGTGTGCTTGCATACAACTGTATGATATATATCAGATACTTCTTAAACTATTCATTTATTCACTTTCATGGGATTTTTTTTCAACATTCGACAGGTCCCACTGTGACATCATCAACTCCCAGACTTCAAACATCCCATTCACTGTGAACAACGCAACTTTTGACACAAATCAGCTAATTTACCATTTTTCCCAACACGTTAGACAAAAAAGTTAAAGCATTTGAAATCTTTCTCTCGTATTCAACTGCATCAACTGCTTTTACGTCTCAACCTTAACTTACAAAAGAAAGGTAGACCACTTTCCCAGCATGTAAGAAAAAAAAACGTAGATGGTAACACATATTGGTCTACTTTTTTTTGCTATTCAAATTGGAATTAAGAACATTATAATTTTCTACCAATCCAAACCTGAATTTAGAGTGACAAAAAAGTAGCTAGCTAACGTCATCTAATAGCTTGTCTCGTCACTGAGCAGCCTAAACAGAGCCGTTTCTATGATTACACAGGAGGACACAATGAGGAAGGTGAAGAGGGTGATTGAATTTAGAACAATAGTATAATGATGATGAAGAATTGTGAACACCAAGAAAGCAGCTACAAGGAGGCAGCCAAGGTAACAATGCATCGCCCTCCTTCTCCTGCCCTGTGTTATAAATAACTCAACTGGCTAGTTTGGTCCTGTGTGGCTCAGTTGGTAGAGCATGGTATTTGCAACACCAGGGTTGTGGGTTTGATTCCCACGGGGGACCAGTATGGAAGAAGAAAAAAAGTTATGCATTCACTACTGTAAGTTGCTCTGGATAAGAGTGTCTGCTAAATGACTGTAAAGTAAATGTTTGCCTGTCTATAAAGAGAAGTGTGGGAAGAAAGCAGCTACAAGGAGGCAGTCAAGGTAACAATGCATCACCCTCCTTCTCTTGCCCTGTGCTCTAAATAACTGGCTATCTGTCAGCTGAGCTGATCTTGCACCTTTGATACTCTATCAATCAAGCAAATGTATTTATAAAGCCCTTTTTACATCAGCCGATGTCACATAGTGCTATACAGAAACCCAGCCTAAAACCCCAAACAGAAAGCAATGCAGATGTAGAAGCACGGAGAGAGAGAGTCATGACAGTCCTCCTCTGGTGTGTTCAACCTCGGAATGATTCTGCAAGTTGCAAACTTGACCACGGGACATCTTGGTTGTTCTGGTTGTGTATCATCGTTGCGATCACCCTCTGGTCGTTTACCCTTGTAGGCTTTCTAAAAGCTGCAGACCACCACAGGAATGGCCAGGGGATGTCCTGGTTGGGGATTGCCGTTCCAGACCAGTCGTCCGGTTGTCCAGGCTGGTAGATCTAAGAAGTAACTTAGGCAACATGGGCACCCTCATAGATATCAGCCTAACCAACACAACGCACAAGACCCACTAAATACGTAATTACATTTCTTCCCCATATGAGAGGCAGTGTTGCGCTAACTGATGGTTGTATGGGGAACTTGTTTATTTATCTATCACTTCCTAAGTGTCAAAGAAAATGAAACAAAAATGTATAAAAGCATAAACAAAAGATATACAAAATATAATTACCATAGTTACCATATATAGTTACTTAATCAACTAATTGTTCTATATCAAATCAAATCATATTTTATTTGTCACATGCGCCGAATACAACAGTGAAATGCTTACTTAACCCTAACCAACAATGCAGTTGACTAAAAAAATACAGATAAGAATAGGAGATAAAAGTAACAAGCAGTGAGACTATATTCAGGGGAAATAACAATAGCGAGACTATATACAGTGGGGTACCGATACAGAGTACAGGGGCACCGGTTAGGTGAGGTAGTATGTACATGTAGGTAGAGTTATTAAAGTGACTATGCATAGATGACAACATAGAGTAGCATTGGTGTAAAGAGGGGGCGAGAGGGGGGGCCCAGCAAATAGTCTGGGTAGCAATTTGACTAGATGTTCAGAAGTCTTATGGCATGGGGGTAAAAGCTGTTTAGAAACTTATTGGACCTAGACTTGGCGCTCCTGTACCGCTTGCCGTGTGGTAGCAAAGAGAACAGTCTATGACTAGGGTGGCTGGAGTCTTTGACAATTCTTAGGGCCTTCCTCTGACACCGCCTGGTATAGAGGTCCAGGAAGCTTGGCCCCAGTGATGTACTGGGCTGTTCGCACTACCCTCAGTAGTGCCTTGCGGTCGGAGGCTGAGCAGTTGCCTTACCAGGCAGTGATGCAACCAGTCAGGATGCTCTTGATGGTGCAGCTGTAGAACCGTTTGAGAATCTGAGGATACATGCCAAATCTTTTCAGTCTCCTGAGGGGGAATAGATTTTGACGACTGTCTTGGTGTGCTTGGACCATGTTAGTTTGTTGGTGATGTGGACACCAAGGAACTTGAAGCTCTCAACCTGCTCCATTACAGCCCCGTCGATGAGAAAGGGGACGTGCTTGGTGCTCCTTTTCCTGTAGTCCAAATCTTTTCAGTCTCCTGAAGGGGAATAGACGATGAGAATGGGGGTGTGCTCGGTCCTCTTTTACGTCCAAGGTCTTGGCTAAATGACTCTATCATGGCATTGTGTCTAATGTCATATCTAGAGCCTTCCTACTTAGCGGTTTGTTGCTCTAGGGCACAATCCTAAGTTGATAACTACATGTTAAGTCTACAGCTGTAAGGCACGACCTATGGACCTCCAGGGAGAAACTGGTGAGTACTGTAGCTGTAGAGTCAAAGGCCTTTGGGCAAATGTTCAACTTTTTCAAGGCTGGTATTTTGCTCAGACCCTTAAGTGATCCTAGCATAAATCTCATAAATCTCATTAATTCCAAGATGGCGTAGCAGTCGGACGTTTGTTTTTGTCTTGTCCCTTCCTGTCGACTTGTAAACATCGTTTTTCCTTGTTTCTTTTTGTATATGTATTTAATATTTTAATATCACTTTCTATCTATGGACTGAATATACTCTCCTGCAACCCGCCTCACCCAATGTGGTACGGATCTGCTATTTTTATACTTAAGAACTCATCAACTCATCAAAAGCTAGCCAGCTAACTGGCTACCAGCTAACTGGCTACCAGCTAACTGGCTACCAGCTAACTGGCTACCAGCTAACTGGCTACTAGTTAGCCACAGCCCGCTAGCTGTCTAAAGTACATTGGACTGTTAGCTTAAGAGGCCCATCGGACACATTATTTGGCCACTATGCCCACCATACGGAGCCCTGCTGATCCGTCGCCTGAACTGGAACCACAACAGATGCTAGCCAGCTAACTAGCTACTAGCTAGTAGTCAGCTAGCGTTCATCAGTCACCTCTAGCACAGACAACTCTCGCCAGTCTGCACTGTGCGACTCAAACCAGAGCAATTATTTTCTCCATATCTCCTACCACAAGCTCTGAACCTTTTTTTTTCTCAATTGTTTTATTCACCTGGATCATCGGAGCTAGCTAGCTGCTATTCAAGTGGCCACTCATGGCTAATGTCACTGTCCCGAATCAATAACCAATTAGCCTGGAGCTAGCCTTGCTAGGCCCATCTCCCGGTTAGCCAAAAAGGTCCATCAGCCACTACTTGGGCTATAATACCTCTTTTTGCCAACTGGCTTGGATCCCAACCGACTCATCACGACTGGACCACTGACATAATCCGTCAGATGGGGTTTTTCACAACTGGCTCTGCCATCACTTCGTCCCCTGAAATCCCATCCGCTAGCATGCTAGCTGCAGCCTGCTAGCTGTCCAGAGCACATCAGACTGTTAGCTTAAGAGGCCCACCGGACAAGTTCTATACCTATTCTGCCAATTGGCCTGGTTTACCACACGGACCCCCTGCTGATCCGTCTGCCGACAGACTTTCTTCCGTCGTGACGGCCCCCCAAGGCCCTTCTGTTAGCTTGTTAGCCCTGGCACGCAAGCTGCCTGAAGCCACTCACTGGACTTCGCGTGCCTCTCGCTATCGTCAATATGCCTTGTCCATTGCTGTTTTGGTTAGTATTTATTGCCTTATTTCACTGTAGAGCCTCTAGCCCTGCTCAATATGGCTCATTTAACACTTTAGTTCCACCTACCACAAACGCGGTGGCATCACCTGGTTTAAACGATATTTCAAGGGACAATATCTTTTTCATCGTCACTCTAGGCACAGGTTTACCCTCACTGTATCCACATCCTACCATACCTTTGTCTGTACATTAAGCCTTGAATCTATTCTACCACGCCCAAAAATCTGCTCCTTTTACTCTCTGTTCTGAACGTACTACACAACCAGTTATTTTAGACTTTAGCCGTACCCTTATCCTACTCCTCCTCTGTTCCTCTGGTGATGTGGAGGTTAATCCAGGCCCTGCAGTGCCTAGCTCCACTCCCATTCCCCAGGCGCTATCATTTGTAACCATAAAAGCCTTGGTTTCATGCATGTTAACATTAGAAGCCTCCTCCCTAAGTTTGTCTTATTCACTGCCCTAGCAAACACTGCCAACCCGGATGTCCTAGCCGTGTCTGAATCCTGGCTTAGGAAGACCACCAAAAACTCTGACATTTCCATCCCTAACTATAACATTTTCCGATAAGATAGAACAGCCAAAGGGGGAGGAGATGCAATCTACTGCAGAGATAGCCTGCAGAGTTCTGTCTTACTATCCAGGTCTGTTCCCAAACAATACGAGCTTATACTTTTAAAAAATCCACCTTTCCAGAAACAAGTCTCTCGCCGTTGCCGCTTGCAATAGACCACCCTCTGCCCCCAGCTGTGCCCTGGACACCGTATGTGAACTGATTGCCCCCCCATCTATCTTCAGAGCTAGTGCTGCTAGGTGACCTAAACTGGGACATGCTTAACACCCCGGCCATCCTACAATCTAAGTTTGATGCCCTCAATCTCTCACAAATTGTCAATGAGCCCACCAGGTACAACCCCAAATCCGTAAACATGGGCACCCTCATAGATATCAGCCTAACCAATTTGCCCTCCAAACACACCTCTACTGTTTTCAACCAAGATCTCAGCGATCACTGCCTCATTGCCTGCATCCGTAACGGGTCTGCGATCAAACGACTACCACTCATCACTATCAAACGCTCCCTAAAACACTTCAGCGAGCAGGCCTTCCTAATCAACCTGGCCCGGGTGGCTCAGTTGGTAGAGCATGGTGTTTGCAACACCAGGGTTGTGGGTTTGATTCCCATGGGGGACCAGTACTGGGAAAAAAATATGCAACTTTTCAGGGAAGTCAGGAACAAATATACACAGGCAGTAAGGAAAGCTAAGGCTAGCTTTTTCAAGCAGCAATTTGCATCCTGTAGCACAAACTCAAAAAGGTTCTGGGATACTGTAATGTCCATGGAGAATAAGAGCACCTCCTCCCAGCTGCCCACTGCACTGAGGCTTGGAAACACTGTCACCACCGATAAATCCACTATAATTGAGAATTACAATAAGCATTTTTCTACGGCTGGCCATGCTTTCCACCTGGCTACCCCTACCCCGGTCAACACCCCTGCACTCCCCAAAGCAACCCACCAATGCCCCCACCATTTCTCCTTCACCCAAATCCAGATAGCTGATGTTCTGAAAGAGCTGCAAAATCTGGACCCCTACAAATCAGCCGGGCTAGACAATCTGGAAACTCTCTTTCTTAAATGCTCTGCTGAAATTATTGCAACCCCTATTACTAGCCTGTTCAACCTCTCTTTCGTATCATCTGAGGTTCCCAAAGATTGGAAAGCTGCCGTGGTCATCCCCCTCTTCAAATGGGGAGACACTCTACACCCAAATTGCTACAGACCTATATCTATCCTACCCTGCCTTTCTAGTCTTCGAAAGCCAAGTCAACAAACAGATTACCTACCACTTCGAATCCCACCGTACCTTTTCCGCTATGCAATCTGGTTTCAGAGCTGGTCATGGGTTTACCTCAACCACGCTCAAGGTCCTAAATGATATCATAACCGCCATTGATAAGAGACATTACTGTGCAGCCGTATTCATCGACCTGGCTAAGGCTTTCGACTCTGTCAATCACCTCATTGTTATTGGCAGACTCAACAGCCTTGGTTTTTCAAACGATTGCCTCGCCTGGTTCACCAACTACTTCTCTGATAGAGTTCAGTGTGTCAAATCGGAGGGCCTGTTGCAGTCTCTATGGGGGTGCCACAGGATTCAATTCTCGGGCCGACTCTCTTCTCTGTATACATCAATGATGTCGCTCTTGGTGCTGGTGATTCTCTGATCCACCTCTACGCAGACGACACCATTCTGTATACTTCTGGCCCTTCCTTAGACACTGTGTTAAGAACCTTACTAGGGTCATGGAGCTGCCATCAGAACATTTCTACTTATACTCATTATCACAGATCTCATCCTCATTATCACAGATCTCATCCTCATCATCACAGATCTCATCCTCATCATCACAGATCTCATCCTCATCATCACAGATCTCATCCTCATCATCACAGATCTCATCCTCATCATCACAGATCTCATCCTCATCATCACAGATCTTATCCTCATTATCACAGATCTTATCCTCATTATCACAGATATCATCCTCATTATCACAGATCTTATCCTCATTATCACAGATATCATCCTCATCATCACAGATCTCATCCTCATCATCACAGATCTCATCCTCATCATCACAGATCTCATCCTCATTATCACAGATCTCATCCTCATCATCACAGATCTTATCCTCATTATCACAGATCTTATCCTCATTATCACAGATATCATCCTCATTATCACAGATCTTATCCTCATTATCACAGATATCATCCTCATTATCACAGAACAGGCTGGAAAATTCATCAGGAGCTGAACTATTTCTCTAATACAGCTTGAATACCACTTATCAATCTGTACAGAGCTCACAGAGTGTGTGTGTGTGTGTGCGGGGGGCTCCATTTGAAATCCATGCGTAAGTGTGGTGTGTATCAGAGCTTTGTAAGTATGCTGTGTGTATCAAAGTGTGTGTGTGTATCAAAGTGTGTGTGTGTGTGTGTGTGTGTATCAAAGTGTGTGTGTGTGTGTGTGTGTGTGTGTGTGTGTGTGTGTGTGTGTATCAAAAATAAAAAAATAAAACTGAAGGACAAAGAAGATCAGAGAATAGAGCTCTACTTGAGATTCTGTTTCATCAATACTGAACTGGAAGAGAAAGGGACACACACACACACACACACACACACACACACACACACACACACACACACACACACACACACACACACACACGCACACACACACACACTTTGATACACCCAGCATACTTACACACGTCCTTGACATCTCTGATGAGGTCCTGGTGTAAATTCAGCTTTTTTAGAAAATATAATGAAGGGAATGAATTAGGGATGAGAGGGGGGGAGACGCCAGTTAAAATGATTTTGATTGTAATTGACACAAAGCCCGTTTGAGTGTATGCGTTTGGGGGGGGGGGGTTGAGTTAGATTAGCTGTTGATTATCCAGTGATTTAAAAGAGAGATATTAACTCTCAAAGGTTTCCAGTGGGTTTCCAGTGGGGTAGTCCTGGTAACGGTTTGACTGGTTGATGCTGACTACCATCTAAAGATCATTACAGCTAAAATTGAGAGAGAGAAGAAGGGAGAGAGAAAAAAGAGAGAAGAAGAGAGAGAAAGACAGAGATAAACAGAGTATAATAGAGAGAATGGGAGTGCAAGAGAGAGAGAGAGAGAGAGAGAGAGAGAGAGAGAGAGGGAGAATAAAGGAGAGAGAGAGAGAATAAAGGAGAGAGAGATATGCATTTGAAGTCGGAAGTTTACATACACTTAGTTTGGAGTCATTAAAACTCATTTTTCAACCACTCCACAAATTTCTTGTTAACAAACTATAGTTTTGGCAAGTCGGTTAGGACATCTACTTTGTGCAAGACACAAGTCATTTTTCCAACTATTGTTTAAATACAGATTATTCCACATATAATTCACAGTATCACAATTCCAGTGGGTCAGAAGTTTACATACACTAAGTTGACTGTGCCTTTAAACAGCTTGTACAAACAATAGTACGCAAGTATAAACACCACGGGACCACGCAGCCGTCATACAGCTCAGGAAGGAGACGCAGTCTGTCTCCTAGAGTTGAATGTACTTTGGTGCGAAGAGTGCAAATCAATCCCAGAACAACAGCAAAGGACCTTGTAAAGGTCTACATATATATATATATATATACAGTGAGGGAAAAAAGTATTTATACTTATAAAGGAGACATAAAGTAAATAAATATATATATATAGAGAGAGAGAGAGAGAGAATAAAGGAGACATATATATATATATAGAGAGAGAATAAAGGAGACATATATATATATATAGAGAGAGAGAGAGTGAGAGAGAGAAAAGGAGACATATATATATATAGAGAGAGAGAGAGAGAGAGAGAAAAGGAGACATATATATTTATATAGAGAGAGAGAGATAATAAAGGAGTCATATATATATATATATATATATATATATATAGAGAGAGAGAATAAAGGAGTCATATATATATAGAGAGAGAGAATAAAGGAGACATATATATATATAGAGAGAGAGAATAAAGGAGACATATATATATAGAGAGAGAGAGAGAATAAAGGAGACATATATATATATATAGAGAGAGAATAAAGGAGTCATATATATATATAGAGAGAGAGAGAGAGAAAAGGAGACATATATATATATATATAGAGAGAGAGAGAGAGATAATAAAGGAGTCATATATATATATATAGAGAGAGAATAAAGGAGACATATATATATTTAAATAGAGAGAGAGAGAGAATAAAGGAGACATATATATATATATATATATAGAGAGAGAGAGAGAATAAAGGAGACATATATATATATATAGAGAGAGAGAGAGAGAATAAAGGAGACATATATATATATATAGAGAGAGAATTAAGGAGTCATATATAAATATATAGAGAGAGAATAAAGGAAATATATATATATATATAAAGAGAGAATAAAGGAGACATATATATATATATATATAGAGAGAGAGAGAATAAAGGAGACATATATATATATATATATAGAGAGAGAGAATAATGGAGTCATAAATATATATATATATATATAGAGAGAGAGAGAGAGAGAGAATAAAGGAGACATATATAGAGAGAGAGAAAAAAGGAGACATATATATATATAGAGAGAGAGAGAATAATGGAGTCATATATATATATATATATATATAGAGAGAGAGAGAGAGAGAGAGAATAAAGGAGACATATATAGAGAGAGAGAAAAAAGGAGACATATATATATATATAGAGAGAGAGAGAATAATGGAGTCATATATATATATATATATATAGAGAGAGAGAGAGAGAGAGAGAATAAAGGAGACATATATATATATGTATATATATAGAGAGAGAGAGAAAAAAGGAGACATATATATATATATATAGAGAGAGAGAGAGAGAGAGAGAGAGAGAGAGAGAGAGAGAGAGAGAGAGAATAAAGGAGACATATATATATATAGAGAGAGAGAGAATTAAGGAGTCATATATAAATATATAGAGAGAGAATAAAGGAAATATATATATATATAAAGAGAGAATAAAGGAGACATTTATATATAAAGAGAGAGAGAGAATAAAGGAGTCATATATATATATATATATATATATATATATATATAGAGAGAGAGAGAGAATAAAGGAGACATATATAGAGAGAGAGAAAAAAGGAGACATAAATATATAGAGAGAGAGAGAGAATAATGGAGTCATATATATATATATATATATATATATATAGAGAGAGAGAGAATAAAGGAGACATATATAGAGAGAGAGAAAAAAGGAGACATATATATATATAGAGAGAGAGAGAGAGAGAGAGAGAGAGAGAAAGAGAGAGAGAGAGAGAGAGAGAGAGAGAGAGAGAGAGAGAGAGACAGAGAGACAGAGAGAGAGAGAGAGAGAGAGAGAGAGAGAGAGAGAGAGAGAGAGAGAGAGAGAGAGTTTGAAGAACCATTATTGGTTCTGGGAACTCACAACACAATAAACACTCAAATAACAAAGCCGAACTCATGGACATCTGAATCAGCCCAAATGACCACTTCTACTGTAGCCTTCCCAGGGGTGTCCAGGCTAACCAAGCCTTCCCAGGTGTGTCCAGGCTAACCAAAAAACCCTTTCAGGGGTGTCCTGGCTAATTAAGCCTTTCCAGGGGTGTCCAGGCTAACCAAGATAGCCTTCCCAGGGTGTCCAGGCTAACCAAGATAGCCTTCCTAGGGGTGTACAGGCTAACCAATATAGTAAGGATTTTATGGTTTCCTTTTTTTCATCAAGGCTTCAAGATCTGCCATATTCTCACGTGGACAGGATAATGCTATCCGCCCGAAGGCTGTCCCATGATCTACTGCCCGAACAATGTTGTGAAGCTGTAGTTTACATTGAGTGTCTGTCTGTGAATCCCATCCGGCTTCTTCTCCCCATTGATCTCTTTCTCCTTCATCCCCAGAAGGGAGGAGCAGCAGTGTATTGATTTCTGCAGGTCAGACCCTGCCAGATAATCCTTCTGAACAGGATCATTGGGAGGCTGTCCACCAGGTAGAAGCGATAACCTCCTGGGGCCTCAGCCAGATAGAGGCCCTTTCCAACCTCAGTGAGGGGTGCAACCAAGCCGCTTTAGCATTGCTGACAGCATGGCTAGACTGCAGAGTCAAACCCGAGGAAGTCGTTGCCCAGGCGATATTCTCCCACTATGTAATTGCAGATCAGTTCAGCCACAAAGTCATCAACCACTGGCCATAAGCCAACCATTGTCTTGCTCCATTTTCCATCATAAGGGCCCTTACAAGGTGCCTTACATCCTTCTTCAAACTCTTTGTGATGCAAAATCTTCATGCCGAGCACATCTCGGTAAAAGGTGGCCGTTTTGCTTCTGTCACCCACTTTGAAAACGAAATGCAAGGCTCGCCTCAAAGCCACCCTAACCCAAGTGAGTTTGCTATGTACTATAGGATTATATATCACGATCAGTTTGTCTACGTTGATTAAGGATCCTTGCAATTGATTGCCATGTAGAAAAGAGAAAGGAAAAACAGAAGAAACAACAGAGAAACCAGACAAAGAGAAAAAAACACCCTTTGAGGCATGATCATTACCAATGTTGTAATTTTCTCTTAACCTGACCACGTTTCCCACTACCTTTTGCTGCCGTGACAGCAGTAACACATTTCCTCAAGCAGAAACTCTTCTTCACAATCAACTGGTCTAACCCCACTGTCTTCTGTAACACCACAGCTGACCTCACAAACTTATCAACATCAACGAAATCGGCCAATTTGACAGATTTCTCAAAAGTCTGATCCAGGAACCCATTGACCTCCTCTGGACTGTAAATTGAGACGTCGCCAGCTGCTATCATATCAACAGAGATGTACATATCCTTCTCCTGATCCTCCTCAACTGAGGCCACAGACCCTTGACTCCCCTCAGCCACATCACTCTCAATACTCTCCACTTGCACCCCATAACTCGTGCTGGGCATCTCCTCACCAGCCTGGGGAAATGCTCCCCAAATCCGTCCTTAACTCGTACAATAATATTTTTCTGCTGCATAAGAGACGCTATGTTCCCCTCTGGTACAAGCTGCAACTCAGTACCCTCAACACAGACAACTTGTTCCTCAGCAACAGGTGCTTGTGGCTGCAGTACCACTGTCGGCCCACCTCTCGCTACATCAGTGGGCCCAGGCGTTTACGAGGACCACCTGCGTCCCTCCCTCTGCCTTCTCCCTTTTCGGGCAAGCATGTCGATTATGGCCAACATCCCCACACTCAAAACACAGTTGACTACCCGTACTAGCATAATCCATATACAGTCTGTTGTCATACTTGACTTTAAACAGTACCTCCCAAGTCTGCTCTGGTCCAAAAACATGAACACCTGTCGCTGAAACCTGTTTCAACGCCGGGTATTTGAAACGGCATAACCTGTTTCAACGCCAGGTGTTTGAAACAACATAACCTGTTTCAACGCCGGCTGTTTGAAACGGCATAACCTGTTTCAACGCCGGCTGTTTGAAACGGCATAACCTGTTTCAACATTGGCTGTTTGAAACGACATAACCTGTTTCAACATTGGCTGTTTGAAACGGCATAACCTGTTTCAACGCCGGCTGTTTGAAACGGCATAACCTGTTTCAACGCCGGCTGTTTGAAACAACATAACCTGTTTCAAAGCCAGGTGTTTGAAACACAACGGAACAATCTTCATTGAACTTGCAAACTTGAAAAACCGCAATATCTCACGCTCCAATAGCACATTGGGAATAAACGGAGCTACATTTGAAATCGTTACCCTTGTAGACAGAGAAAAATGCGTTGTAACTTGAATAAACATACCTTCAAGAAGTACACCATGCTCAACCAATCAAATGATCAACAAGACGCTCTTCTTTAAGAAACACCACCACCGCTTTATTCATCCGCGATGCATAAGCAACATTTTCATAGCCTACCTTGTCTCCTACGGCGACCAGAAAATCCTCCACAGTGACAGTAGCTTCAATAACACACCTAAAGCCGTGCCGAAGTGACAGGGACACCAAAACCATGGCAATTCTGACAAGAAATATAATGTACTTAATTCTACCACAAAAATAAAAATAATGATAACCTTAATCATGCATAGAAAAAGGCAAACCACCAAGAAAAGGAAACAAGAAAGAAAACAGAGGCGATCTAACTCCAGACAACACTCATATAATTCCCAGCAAGCACCAAACACTCCCAGCATGCAGAGAGAATGAGAGAGAGAGAGAGAAATACTTCTAAAAAGCATTTGATTCTTTTTGGCATACAGGACTGTTCTACAAAGTTATTGAAAGTGGTGTAGGGGGTAAAACCTATGACATAATTAAATACATTAAACATCAAAATTGGCAAGAAAATAACATAAATCTTTAACAAGGGGCAGGGCTTTCGCCAGGGTTGCAATCTGAGCCCTACACTCTTCAAAATTTACTTGAACAGATTTGTCTCCACAATTCAGAGATTGAATGCCTGCTCTTCGCAGATGACCTGTGACCTGTGCCTGCTGTTAACCACAGCACATGGCCTACAGCAGAGCCTGGACCTGCTAAAGCAGTAATGCCAGACCTGGGCCCTGGCAGTAAACCCCAAAAATACTAAAATAATGATTTTCCAGGGAAGATCAAGGAATTAGACCAACGTTCTCAATTGGCACAAAAATATATAGATTACTGCACACACTACAATTACTTAGGTTTAAAAATAAGCTCAACTGGACACCTTAATGATGCAGTGAACGAACTGAGAGAGAAAGCATGCAGGGCATTAAAAAACGAATTCAAATTGAAATACCTATTCAAATTTGTCTAAAACTCATTGAATGTGTCATTGAACCAATTGCACTTCATGGCAGCGAGGTGTTTTGGTCCACTTCACCCAATGTGACAAACACCCCCATGGCAGTATTCGGCCAATATATACTAATACTAAAAACTCAAAAAAGAGCAACTAAGTTTTGGAAACATCTAAAATACAGTGACCCCTCTCATATCATTACCAAGCCCTGCAATACCAAGAGCTGAGCAAAGAAAAGAGTCTCCTCATCCAGCTGGTCCTGTGGCTGAGTTCACAAACCTGTTCTACTAACACACTGAAGCCTCAGGACCAGAACATCCAACCAATCAGATCAAAACAAAGGGAAAGGACGGGGGAGGATGCAGAGAGTTGTGGGTTGGTACGGCACTACATTGCTGCCTGCCATAAGATGAGGGACAGTGTCTGACAGACCAACCAACCTGCACATTCAATGTGTCGTGTCTTTGGCTATGCCGGATTAAGTGATATGACATGCTATCCTATAAAATTCATTCTCTGTAATTAATATCACCTGATTCGCTAATCATATAAATGTAATTAACTAGAAAGTTGGGACACCACGGAAGAGTGTTTATAGAGCCGTTATCTTCCGAATAAACTCTTAAAAACTTAGTAATATTTCACATTGATAGCCGTCAATATTAATCATCTTATTTTCAGTCTCATAATGAAAGTTGTAAATTCTTGGTTAAATTCACGAAGCCTGGATAACAAGTTGAATCAGCAAGTAAGGCTCTGGCGTAGTAAACAGACGCAGGAAGCAGCGAGAAGGGTTATAGCTTTTAATGCTCGAAAAGCAAAACACCTGCCAACCCAACATGCAAACTTAGCGCACACAAAATGAAAGTGCCCCAAACACAGGGGGACAAAATACAGTGAGCGCAACACGATGCACTAGCGCAAAATACAGACAGCGCTTACCCAAGCAACACACAGAGGGAACAATCCCGCACAAAGAGCAGGCGGGCCAGCTAGCTCATATAGCCCCACTAATCAACCCAACTACGGACAGGTGCAATTAACAATAACAGAAAGTGGGAAAACAAAAAGGGAATCAGTGGCAGCTAATAGGCCGGTGACGACGACCGCCGAGCGCCACCCGAGCAGGAGGGGGCGCCACCTTCGGTGGGAGTCGTGACAAATACAAAATTGGGTTTAATTATTTATTTACTAAATACCTAACTAATCACACAGAATTAAATATACACAGAATACAAAATTATGTCATACAGAAAACGTCCCTGGTGGACGGAGCCGACATGGCGGCTTACACAAAGAAAGGAGGTTGGGCTTGAATGAAAGAGCGGGAAGACTGAGGAACAAAAGAAACAGCAGCTATGCTATCGTAAATACATTATCGTGTGCATTCTAAATTACCGGCCATTTGGAAAAGAAAAATACAATAAATATTTACTCTGAGCTGCGCTTCGGTAGGTTGGTCGTAGATGCTGGCCGGGTTGGCCAACAGCGATCTTCCTGACCTCAGAAGAATGTCAATGGTGATAAAATGGATACGTTGTGGTATCTTCGTCGTGTGTTAGACTGGTCTATTGTCCGTCCTTTCCTAGCCCACATTTACAGCGGCCGCTGCTAACTCAACGGCTAGTAAGTATCACTTCTGTAGTGAATAAGTTCAAAGTTCATACCATTCACAACCAAAGCTCACGCCGAGGTTGGCTTAGTTCTGTACTTGACATGTGTGTCCTTTTTACGCTGAGGCTGCAGACCTCACATAGTGGAACTCTGGTTACATGGTGTCATTGTCTTATATAGTGGTGAGGGGAGAAGGGTGTGTGTCATCGTTTATAACCCCTGTCTCTTCACAGATTAAGCAGGGCACTTTTCTTATGAAAACCCAATTCTCTCATTTGGAAGCTAAAATTACATTTAATCTCCTAACAAACAATCTCAATATCAAACATTTAATTTGCACAACAATTCCATGTGAATCTGATAACTAGAATGTGTAGACTTTCCCAGGTACAGTTTATGTCGTCCTGTCATCAGTCATAATGTCTCAGATGACAACCGAACTGACATCCATACTCATTAAGTTCCAACGCATATTTCCAACTGGTTCTATTACCAAAATATGGTTTCTTTTCCCCACTTGTTTGATGTTCCCAGACTCTCTATATTTAACAAAGGCTATTCAACAGTCCTTCATTAGGGTCAGAGAGAGAGAGGGGAAGGGAGAAAGGTATTTATGGGGGGGTCATAAACCTTACCCACAGGCCAACGTCATGACAAATGTATCGTTATTTTGACCCTTGGTTATTGTTGTTACTGTTGTCCCATTGACAATAATGATTATTATCAATAATTACATATATATTGTAAATCTCCAAAGAAGCTTTTGCAATAGGTATGCACATTGTTACATCATGCCAATAAAGCAAATTTAATTGAATTGAAAGAGAGAGATAGAGGGAGAGAGAGAGAGAAAGAGAGAGAGGGAGAGAGAGAAAGAGATAGAGAGACAGAAAGAGAGACAGAAAGAAAGAGAGAGAGAGAGACAGAGAGAGAGACAGAAAGAGCGAGAGAGACAAAAAAAGAGACAAAGAGAGACAGAGAGAACTTACTATTATTGTTATTTCTATTATTATTGTTCTTTATCATTCAAAATAGTAGTGGTATGGGTAGTAGGGTGATGGTAATGATAGCAGTTTAATGATGGTGCTAGTAGTAATGCTGATGGTAGTTGTAGTACTGATGTAATGGTGAAGATGACAGCTATTTAGTTATAAGTTAGTTATAGGTTCATTTTCCATGTTTAGCTTTTTATATGTATTACATTTGTAATATATTGCTGTTTTTTTTGTATTTGATTTTGTATTATTATTTGTTATTGTTTATACTTTTATTACAATGTATATTGTATACATTGTTGCTTTGGCAATATTGACCAAATGTTTTTCATGCCAATAAAGCAGCTTGAATATGAATTTGAATTTGACAGCGAGAGAGAGAGACAGAAAAAGAAGGGAGAGAGAGAGAAAGACAGAGAAAGAGAGAGAGAGAGACAGAGAGAGAAGGGAGAGAGAGAGAAAGACAGAGAAAGAGAGAGAGAGAGACAGAGAGAGTGAGAGAGAGAGAGACAGAGAGAGAGAGAGAGAAGGATCCGAGATCAGAAGGTGATTACAGGAAGATATGTGGTCTAATGCGGCTCTTACTCACTCACCACTCTATCGCGGGCAGTCTTCCTGGCTCCTGATCTCCCTCAAGTTCCAGCTACTGATCGAGAGCTCAATTGATCAAATTGCAGCTCTCGTGAGTGGTGACCCGGCTGAGAGCCAACATGGGGAAGTCTCAAGGTAGCTGTGGTTTGATGGTTGTGATGGTGACTGACTGACTCCTCTCTGGAACAACACTGTTGTCATGGTAAGAAAATGTATCCTGATGTTATCTTGATGACCGAAATAGCCTATAGTGTCACGTGTTGATTTGAGACGACTTAGTCACATACACAGTATTGTAGGAAAGGCACCTGGAGGCTGGTGATAGGTTGAGTAACGCTGTGAGAAAATGATGATGCTCCCAGGCGGTCAAAAAACTCTATCTGTCTCTCAGCGGATCACCGGGTTGGTTCTTCTGTTGTTTTTTCTGCATCAGATAGCAGGAGGACATATTGTGTTTACGGTTCTTTGGTTCTGAGGTGGGTTCCACTGTTCTGTCATCAGTGGAACGAAATGATGGGTGTATCCCGTTCTGTGGGTCCGCGGTGGGTTCCACTGTTCTGTCGTCAGGAGAACAAATGATGGGTGTTTACGGTTCTGTGGTTCCGAGGTGGGTTCCACTGTTCTGTCGTCAGGAGAACAAATAATGGGTGTTTACAGTTCTGTGGTTCCGCGGTGAGTTCCACTGTTCTGTCGTCAGGAGAAAAAATGACGGGTGTTTACGGTTCTGTGGTTCCGCGGTGGGTTCCACTGTTATGTAATCAGAGAGACAGGAAGCTGCTAGTAAGAAGCTTGTAATGGTGGGAGTTATGGTGTTAGGTAGTGGAAACTACTGCTATTGTACTGTAGGCCTGAGGGGGAGTGGTATATGGCCAATATACCACGGCTAAGGGCTGTTCTTACTCACGATGCAACATAGTAGAATAATAGTGAAGACATCAAAACTATGAAATAACACGTATGAAATCATGTAGTAGCCAAAACAGTGTTAAACAAATTAAAATATATTTTATATTTGACATTCTTCAAAGTAGCCACCAATTGCCACCAGAATGCCTTGGCATTCTCTCAACAACTTCATGAGGTAGTCACCTGGAATGCATTTCAATTAACAGGTGTGACTTGCTAAAAGTTCATTTGTGGAATTTCTTTCCTTCTTAATGCATTTAAGCCAATCAGTTGTTTTGTGACAAGGCAGAGGTAGAATACAGAAGATGGCCCTAATTGGTGAAAGACCAAGTCCATATTATGGAAAGAACAGCTCAAATAAGTAAAGAGAAACGACAGGCCATCATTACTTTAAGACATGAAGGTCAGTCAATCTTGAACATTTCAAGAACTTGAAAGTTTCTTCAAGTGCAGTTGCAAAAACACGCTATGATGAAACTGGCTTACATGAGGACTGTCACAGAAAAGGATGCCCAAATGTACCTATGCTGCAGAGGATACGTTCTTCAGGGTTACCAGCCTCAGAAATTGCAACTCAAAAAAATGCTTCACAGAGTTCAAGTAACAGACACATCTAAACATCAACTATTCAAAGGAGACTTCTGCAAAAAAAATCACTACTAAAGGACTCCAATAATAAGAAGAGACTTCCTTGGGCCAAGAAACACAAGCAATGGACATCAGACTGGTGGAAATCTGTCCTTTAGTCTGATGAGTCAAAATTTGAGGTACCAAACGCAGTGTCTTGTGAGACGCAGAGTAGGTGAACTGATGATCTCTGCATGTGTGGTTCCCACCGTGAAGCATGGAGGAGGAGGTGTGATGGTGTGGGGGTGCTTTGCTGGTGACATTGTCTGTGATTTATTTAGAATTCAAGGCACACTTAACCAGCATGGCTACCACGGCATTCTGCAGTGACACGGCATCCAATCTGGTTTGCGCCTGTTTTTCAACAGGACAATGACTCAACACACCTCCAGGGTGTGGAAGGGCTATTTGACCAAGAAGGAGAGTGATGGATTGCTGCATCAGATGACCTTGCATCCACAATCCCCCAACCTCAACACAATTGAGATGGTTTAGGATGAGTTGGACCACAGATTGAAGGAAAAGCAGCCAACAAGTGCTTAGCATATGTGATCCGATTCAGGAAACTAGGCGTATGTCACAAGTCACAACTTCTCAGGAGAGCTGTCTGAATGTAAAAAATACTTATTTTATCAAAATGTGTTTTATTGGCAGAAATGCCTTCTCGAACACGTGAACTTTCATGTGCCTTAATATCAAACTTGTATGCCTGTAAATACAAATAAAATTGTTAAATTACGAGCCTTGTTGGTTTAGCCACAGAAAAAGTGAGCAACCTTCCTGCTAGCCATGATTGGCTGAGATAATGAGTGGGCTGGACATGCCGAGAGATGAGCTTAATTTGTCTACCATCTAGTCTGCATCTGTCTATTGGAGCTGGTCAGTATGTTTAGGTAATCGTGTCAACCGTGGCTTTACATTTTGTTTTATTGCGTAGTAAAACTGTATAAACCTAATGTCAAGTTAACCTCTATGGGCTAGGTGGGACGCTTGCGTCCCACCTACTCAACAGCCAGTGTAATCCCGTGGCGCGATATTCAAATACCTTAGAAATGCTATTACTTCAATTTCTCAAACATATGACTATTTTACACCATTTTAAAGACAAGACTCTTGTTAATCTAACCACACTGTCCGATTTCAAAAAGTCTTTACAACAAAAGCAAAACATTAGATTATGTCAGCAGAGTACCCAGCCAGAAATAATCAGACACCCATTTTTCAAGCTAGCATATAATGTCACATAAACCCAAACCACAGCTAAATGCAGCACTAACCTTTGATGATCTTCATCAGATGACAATCCTAGGACATTATGTTATACAATACATGCATGTTTTGTTCAATCAAGTTCATATTTATATCAAAAACAAGCTTTTTACATTAGCATGTGACTAGCATGTGACTAGCATTCCCACCGAACACTTCCGGTGAATTTACTAATTTACTCACGATAAACGTTCACAAAAAACATAACAATTATTTTAAGAATTATAGATACAGAACTCCTTTATGCACTCGCTATGTCCGATTTTAAAATAGCTTTTCGGTGAAAGCACATTTTGCTATATTCTGAGTAGATAGCCCGGCCAGCACAGGCTAGCTATTTTGACACCCACCAAGTGTGGTACTCACCAAACTCCGATTTACTATTAGAAAAGTTTGATTGCCTTTGCTGTTTTTTGTCAGAATGCACTCCCAGGACTTCTCCTTCAATAACAAATGTTTGTTTGGTTCAAAATAATCCATAGTTATATCCAAATAGCGGCGTTTTGTTCGTGCATTTAAGACACTATCCGAAGGGTAAAGAAGGGTGACGCGCCCGACGCGTTTCGTGACAAAACATTTCAAAATATTCCATTACCGTACCTCGAAGCATGTCAAACGCTGTTTAAAATCAATTTTTATGCGATTTTTCTCGTAAAAAAGCGATAATATTCCGACCGGGAGTCGTTGTTTTCGTTCAAAGAGAGAGAAAGTAAACATGGTGTCGGCTCGTGCACGCGCCTCCAGTCTCATTATCCTCAGATCGACCACTATCCAAATGCGCTAATGTTTTTCAGCCATGGCCTGCAAAGCCACCATTCATCGTTCTGGCGCCTTCTGAGAGCCAATGAGAGCGTTAGAAAATGTCACGTTATGCCAGAGATCCCCTGTTTTGTTTAGAGATGATCAAGAAGGCCAAGAAATAGTCAGAGAGAGCGCTTCCATACATGAAGGGACGTCGCGTGCGCCATCCGTATGGTTAGTGAGAAAGTCCATGTTGCAAATGTACCCTCCCTTACTAGACGTCCGACCACGTCCGATAAATCCGCGGACGGCGTCGGGCCGCTCACGGGGGCCGGATCTTCCAGGAAGTCATCGAACGGAGTCTCTCGGACCTTCGGTTTCTGTTTAATTAAATTTTCAAATTTTGGTCATTTCCTTGCAGTCCCGGATTATTCCACGAGAGGGCGTATGGAATCATATTGCAAATGTAACATATATCACCAATCGCGACACGGCTTTTTCTCCTAAACGGAAGATAATTCGAAGACGAAACTTGGTCTGCGTGGGTTTGGCATAATGGGCAGTTGGCCCCGAACAGGATGGAGTCGAGGCCTCGACGCTTTTCGAGTTAAGGCTATTTTTCTGGGATTGAAAGTCAAAGAGGAAAATAGAGTGCTGATTTGACCGCTTCACATCAAACTACATGAGCCTACGGTGTCAGGAGAAAAGGAACCATGCATTTACCAATGTTCATTTCAGAGAAATTGTACAATGACACATTGGTGATATTCAACAACAAGAGGTTTTTTTTTCAAAAAAGTTACATATCCAGTTGCAGCGTGTTCAGATGAGTCCGTTAAGGCAGGTTTCGGAGCTCTGCGAGATTTCTGTGATTTTCTGTGATTTTCTGAAACAACACACACTTGTTCAACCCTCTGTAAATAAGTCAGTTCTTAAGAGAAACACTTAAAACTCAATATTCTATAAGAGCCTAACGTTCAGATTCCTGTGTCAACCAGAAATGCCTTATAATGGTGTCATAGGGGCTGTTTTGAAGGGTTAAAAAGGTCAGATCTTTCCACAACTTCATATGTGTGACTAGGCAACCCTCATGAACTGTAAATCAGTCATTTATCCCATCAGATGTCAAAGAAAAGCTCTCTCAAACACACACACAGCAAGGACGGAGTGACACAGTGCGGTGCTTAAAGACACAAAGAGCCTGCAATGGCATTACCATTATCTCTAGGCTGAGACGAGTTCAATGAGACGCCCCGCTTGACCGTAGCTTGCTCGGTATGAGCGCAGCGACCGTGAGAAAACTAGGCCCAAAATGAGGCCTGCACCAATATGTCAAGTGCTTATGGGTGACAGTGAGAGAACCATTAGGGTTAGAAGCACAATTCAACCTCAGGAGCGTTCCTGAGGTCCTCCCGATCTGTGCAAGCCTAACCTTGACCCTGTGGCATTAACCCTTCACAGTGAAAAGAAGGTGTTTAGATCAAACTGTGTGCAATGACTTCTCTCCCCATAGGAATACATTGACAATTCTCCTAAATTCAACCTGAAGTCTATGTGGGTTATGAATGCCTTATGAACCTGTCTTCTATAACAATCCATCAGGCTACTGTGAGGTCTACCTGTGTCGATTCTAAGGTTCCTGGAGCAACCGGAAGTTGTTAAAAACAGCCAAGAGCTATTGTCATATGGTCAACCTGCATATAGTGAAAATCACGCAACTCAACCATCTGTTATTCAGTCAATTCTTAAGGTAGAGACTTCATATTCAGGATTCTGTTTATGTCTAACCCAAAGACAACGTGTGTTGAGTAAGAGCTTCCTGTGACAACCGGAAGTGGTTAAAAACAGCCAAGAGCTATTGTCATATAACCTGCACATAGTGAAAATCAAGCAACTCAACCCTATGTCATCCAGCCAATTCTTTAGGTAGAGACTTCATATTGAGGATTCTGTATATGCCTACCCCAAAGACAACGTGTGTCTATTCTTTTTGCAAAAAGAACAAAAACACACACACACAATTTGGCCATAGGGACATAGTGTGGGGCTTAGAGTCTTATACCAACTTCAATAGTTACTTTCGTTCAAACGATTCAAGAACCGTCAGACCTAGAGCTCCGAAATTTTAGAAACCTGTTCTAGAGCTCAAGTCGATAGTGCACGGTGATTTATGGGGCTCTAGAAGGTTCTCTGACCGAGAAACCGCCTCGTACATTTGCAATATTTTCAGTTCATTTTGAATATCACGGACATGGCGACATGCAGAAATGTCCCAGAGTCGCAAGACTAGGTGCATTGAAACCGCCTCGGCCCATAGAGACGGACCCCAATGTCTCTGTCCGATAGCTCATTCAGGGTCCCCGTAGTAACGCCCTGAAAAAGTGGATTTTCAGCACCAATTAAGGCCATTGCTCGGGCACCGAATGACCTATGAAGCCGAAACTTGGGATTCGGGGTCGCCTCACATAGGCCTACACATAATGTTAGAGCTGGACCCGCAGCTATAACATAACTATGTGTTTTATGTTTTTTTATGGTTAAAATTGAAAGCACTGTGAATTATGGGCCTTCTCTGACATATGTGATAGTTGGCTTCTATACGAGTTGGAAGAAGTGGATTTGGTGTCAGATGCTATCAGTTTGGTGTCAAAATGACATCTAATTGACTGATGGACGCTGACTGCTGGGTTACGAGCAATGGAGAGGAACCACAGTCACTGCCCGGCCATCCCGAGTTCATCGGGCCAGTCAATTATGCATTTCTGCAGTATTTTTGAGCATGCCTAAATTTGTGATGCTAAATGCCCATTAAATCATATTGCAAACGTAACGCTCTATATTGCAAACGTAACGTGCGTTTGCAATATGATTCAACAGCAAAAAATATCACCAAAGTTGACATTATGAAATCAACACAATGAGCGACAGAGAGGAACCACAGTCACTGCCCGGCCATCCCCAGTTCATCGGGACAGTAGATTATGCATTTCTGCAGTGTTTTTGAGCATGCCAAATTCGTGATGTTGAGATCCATTGAAACATATTGCAAATGCGCATCAGTGCACATGGTGACCCGAAATGGGTTACCAGGAGTAATTTTTTAGAAGGGTTTTAAATGCCTTTAGAGGGTGCAAGGGGTTCACGGTTGGGTAGGGAGCACCTTCCATCAGTGCCCATCCAGTATGGGGCGCCCCTAGTCATTTTGGACATTTTTCAAAAAAATCGCTAAAAAACGACAATCCCACTTGTCTCATGTCACCATCAAGCCATGGAGAGGAACCACAGTCACTGCCCGGCCATCACCAGTTCATCGGGACAGTTAATTTTGCATTTCTGCAGTGTTTTTGAGCATGCCAAATTCGTGATGTTGAGGCCCATTGAATCATATTGCAAATGCGCATCAGTGCACATGGTGACCCGAAATGGGTTACCAGGAGTAATTTTTTAGAAGGGTTTTAAATGCCTTTAGGGTGGTGCAAGGGGTCCACGGTTGGGTAGGGAGCACCTTCCATCAGTGCCCATCCAGTATGGGGCGCACCTAGTCATTTTGGACATTTTTCAAAAAATCACAAAAAAACTCACCATCAAGCCATGGAGAGGAACCACAGTCACTGCACGGCCATCCCCAGTTCATCGGGACAGTCAATTATGCATTTCTGCAGTGGTTTTGAGCATGCCAAAGTTGTGATGCTAAATGCCAATTGAATCATATTGCAAATGCGCATCCGTGTATTTGCAATATGATTCTACAGCAAAAAATATCACCAAAGGTGACATGATGAAATCAACACAACGAGCGATGGAGAGGAACCAGGAGCGTTCCTGAGGTCCTCCCGATCTGTGCAAGCCAACCTTGACCCTGTGGCATTAACCCTTCACAGTGAAAAGAAGGTGTTTAGATCAAACTGTGTGCAATGACTTCTCTCCCCATAGGAACACATAGACTATTCTCCAAAATTCAACCTGAAGTCTATGTGGGTTATGAATGCCTTATGAACCTGTCTTCTACAACAATCCATCATGCTACTGTGAGGTCTACCTGTGTCGATTCTAAGGTTCCTGTGACAACTGGAAGTGGTTAAAAACACCCAAGAGCTATTGTTATATTACGTGCGCATAGTGAAAATCACGCAACTCAACCATCTGTTTCTCAGTCAATTCTTAAGGTAGAGACTTCTTATTCAGGATTCTGTTTATGTGTACCCCAAAGACAACGTGTGTGAAGCAAGAGCTTCCTGTGACAACCGGAAGTGGTTAAAAACAACCAAGAGCTATTGTCATATTACGTGCGCATAGTGAAAATCACGCAACTCAACCATCTCTTACTCAGTCAATTCTTAAGGTAGAGACTTCTTATTCAGGATTCTGTTTATGTCTACCCCAAAGACAACGTGTGTGAAGCAAGAGCTTCCTGTGACAACCGGAAGTGGTTAAAAACACCCAAGAGCTATTGTCATATTGCCACCTGCAGATAGTGAAAATCACGCAACTCAACCATCTGTCATTCAGTCAATTCTTAAGGTAGAGACTTCTTATTCAGGATTCTGTTTATGTCTACCCCAAAGACAACGTGTGTGAAGCAAGAGCTTCCTGTGACAACCGGAAGTGGTTAAAAACACCCAAGAGCTATTGTCATTTGGCCACCTGCAGATAGTGAAAATCACGCAACTCAACCATCTGTTACTCAGTCAATTCTTAAGGTAGAGACTTCTTATTCAGGATTCTGTTTATGTCTACCCCAAAGACAACGTGTGTGAAGCAAGAGCTTCCTGTGACAACCGGAAGTTGTTTAAAATAGCCTAGAGCTATTGTCATATTGCCACCTGCAGATAGTGAAAATCACGCAACTCAACCATCTGTTATTCAGTCAATTCTTAAGGTAGAGACTTCTTATTCAGGATTCTGTTTATGTCTACCCCAAAGACAACGTGTGTGAAGCAAGAGCTTCCTGTGACAACCGGAAGTGGTTAAAATCACCCAAGAGCTATTGTCATATTACGTGCGCATAGTGAAAATCACGCAACTCAACCATCTGTTACTCAGTCAATTCTTAAGGTAGAGACTTCTTATTCAGGATTCTGTTTATGTCTACCCCAAAGACAACGTGTGTGAAGCAAGAGCTTCCTGTGACAACCGGAAGTGGTTAAAATCACCCAAGAGCTATTGTCATATTACGTGCGCATAGTGAAAATCACGCAACTCAACCATCTGTTACTCAGTCAATTCTTAAGGTAGAGACTTCTTATTCAGGATTCTGTTTATGTCTACCCCAAAGACAACGTGTGTTGAGTAAGAACTTCCTGTGACAACGGGAAGTGGTTAAAACAGCCTAGATCTATTGTCATATGGACAACCTGCATATAGTGAAAATCACGCAACTCAACCATCTGTCATTCAGTCAGTTCTTAAGGTAGAGGCTTCTTATTCAGGATTCTGTTTATGTCTACCCCAAAGACAACGTGTGTGAAGCAAGAGCTTCCTGTGACAACCGGAAGTGGTTAAAAATAGCCTAGAGCTATTGTCATATTGCCACCTGCAGATAGTGAAAATCACGCAACTCAACCATCTGTTACTCAGTCAATTCTTAAGGTAGAGACTTCTTATTCAGGATTCTGTTTATGTCTACCCCAAAGACAACGTGTGTTGAGTAAGAACGTCCTGTGACAACGGGAAGTGGTTAAAACAGCCTAGAGCTATTGTCATATGGTCAACCTGCATATAGTGAAAATCACGCAACTCAACCATCTGTTACTCAGTTAATTCTTAAGGTAGAGACTTCTTATTCAGGATTCTGTTTATGTCTACCCCAAAGACAACGTGTGTGAAGCAAGAGCTTCCTGTGACAACCGTAAGTGGTTAAAAACACCCAAGAGCTATTGTCATTTGGCCACCTGCAGATAGTGAAAATCACGCAACTCAACCATCTGTTACTCAGTCAATTCTTAAGGTAGAGACTTCTTATTCAGGATTCTGTTTATGTCTACCCCAAAGACAACGTGTGTGAAGCAAGAGCTTCCTGTGACAACCGGAAGTGGTTAAAATCACCCAATAGCTATTGTCATATTAATGTGCGCATAGTGAAAATCACGCAACTCAACCATCTGTTTCTCAGTCAATCCTTAAGGTAGAGACTTCTTATTCAGGATTCTGTTTATGTCTACCCCAAAGACAACGTGTGTGAAGCAAGAGCTTCCTGTGACAACCGGAAGTGGTTAAAAATAGCCTAGAGCTATTGTCATATTGCCACCTGCAGATAGTGAAAATCACGCAACTCAACCATCTGTTATTCAGTCAATTCTTAAGGTAGAGGCTTCTTATTCAGGATTCTGTTTATGTCTACCCCAAAGACAACGTGTGTGAAGCAAGAGCTTCCTGTGACAACCGGAAGTGGTTAAAATCACCCAAGAGCTATTGTCATATTACGTGCGCATAGTGAAAATCACGCAACTCAACCATCTGTTTCTCAGTCAATTCTTAAGGTAGAGACTTCTTATTCAGGATTCTGTTTATGTCTACACCAAAGACAACGTGTGTGAAGAAAGAGCTTCCTGTGACAACCGGAAGTGGTTAAAAATAGCCTAGAGCTATTGTCATATTGCCACCTGCAGATAGTGAAAATCACTCAACTCAACCATCTGTTATTCAGTCAATTCTTAAGGTAGAGACTTCATATTGAGGATTCTGTATATGCCTACCCCAAAGACAACGTGTGTCTATTCTTTTTGCAAAAAAAAACAAAAACACACACACACAATTTGGCCATTGGTACATAGTGTGTGGCTTAGAGGCTTATACCGCCTTCAATAGTTACTTTCGTTCAAACGATTCAAGAACAGTCAGACCTAGAGCTCCGAAATTTTAGAAACCTGTTCTAGAGCTCAAGTCGATAGTGCACGGTGATTTATGGGGCTCTAGAAGGTTCTCTGACCGAGAAACCGCCTCGTACATTTGCAATATTTTCAGTTCATTTTGAATATCACGGACATGGCGACATGCAGAAATGTCCCAGAGTCGCAAGACTAGGTGCATTGAAACCGCCTCGGCCCATAGAGATGGACCCCAATGTCTCTGTCCGATAGCTCATTCAGGGACCCCGTAGTAACGCCCTGAAAAAGTGGATTTTCAGCACCAATTAGGCCATTGCTCGGGCACCGAATGACCTATCGAGCCGAAACTTCGGATTCGGGGTCGCCTCACATAGGCCTACACATAATGTCAGAGCTGGACCCGCAGCTATAACGTAACTATGTGTTTTAGGTTTTTTTATGGTTAAAATTGAAAGCACTGTGAATTATGGGCCTTCTCTGACATATGTGATAGTTGGCTTCTATACGAGTTGGAAAAAGTGGATTTGGTGTCAGATGCTATCAGTTTGGTGTCAAAATGACATCTAATTGACTGATGGATGCTGACTGCTGGGTGACGAGCAATGGAGAGGAACCACAGTCACTGCCCGGCCATCCCGAGTTCATCGAGCCAGTCAATAATGCATTTCTGCAGTATTTTTGAGCATGCCTAAATTTGTGATGCTAAATGCCCATTGAATCATATTGCAAACGTAATGCGCAATATTGCAAATGTAACGCGCATTTGCAAGATGATTCAACAGCAAAAAATATCACCAAAGTTGACATGATGAAATCAACACAACGAGCGATGGAGAGGAACCACAGTCACTGCACGGCCATCCCGAGATCATCGGGCCAGTCAATTATGCATTCTGAGCATGTCAAATTCGTTAAAAATGTTAAAAGCAACAGAGTCCCACTTCTCCCTCATCATACATGACAAGTAGACCATCTGCGTTGATTGATGGCTCAACATAGGGATATATATCATTTGGGCAGTATAAATGCCATTTGGACCATGGTTCACTGACTTTTGGGTTTGGAAACCGACTTCCTATGATCGTACATGGCAAACGGACAAACATACTGATTTGGCACATTCAATACTTTCATACATGTATAATTGACAAAAAAAGAATTGGACATTTCATTTGCACATTTCTAATGGCATTTGGCAAAAAATATAAATATGTGACTTTTGACTTCCTATGAAATCATATTCCAAATGCACAAATCATATGCCTTATGCACAAGCAAATATGTCACTTTTGACTTCCTATGAAATCATATTCCAAATGCACAAAACATATGCCTTATGCACAAGCAAAAACAACCCAAAAAATTATGTCAATAAAATATGTCAAAAGTATGTCCATACAGCTCTTATACATGTGTAATTGACATAAAAATCAAAAAAGATTCGAAAAACGGTCCAGAAACCACTTTTTTAGGGTTGAAAAGTTTTCAAAAAATATGTCATTTTTTCAAAATTTGACTCTTGGGACTTGAATTGTGTTACATTTGCAATATGAAAATTCACTGCGGAGAGCTCTAGCTATCTTTTGGATATTTGCTGTAATTTGGCACTTGCAATACTTCCAGAAGTGACAAAAAAAAGCATTGGATATGTCATTTTGCAAAAAAAAAGAAAAAAAAAATGTCACTTTTTTCCTATGAAATCATATTCAAAATGCACAAATCATATGCCTTGCGCACAAGCAAAAGCAACCCAAAAAACGACATCAATAAAAAACGTCAGAAGCATGTTCATACAGCTCTTATACATGTGTAATTGACATAACAATCGAAAAAAATTCGAAAAACGGTCCAGAAACCACTTTTTTACAAGGTGCTAAGTTTTCAAAAAAAATCATTTTATCAAAATCTGAGACTTGGGTAAGAATTGGGTATCATTTGCTGTATGAAAATCCAAGGTGGAGCGCGCTCGCCATCTAAAGGAAATTTGGGGTGTTACAATTGGCAATTGCCATCGGAAAATTGCCATATGATTGGCCCGGAGATGGGCCGCTTTGGGTGGTTTTTGCAATCGTGTGTATGATTCGTGCTATGCCAATATGTTGCCATGTTATTTTGTCCAAATCAGGGGGGTATTCCCTTACTGTTTGGAATCTTCTCAGGTTTTGGCCTGCCAAATGAGTTCTGTTATGCTCACAGACACCATTCAAACAGTTTTAGAAACTTTAGGGTGTTTTCTATCCAAATCAAACAATTATATGCATATTCTAGTTACTGGGCAGGAGTAGTAACCAGATTAAATCGGGTACGTTTTTTATCCGGCCGTGAAAATACTGCTTCCTATCCCCAACAGGTTAAAGTGTACTGTTAGCTAGCTAATGTTAGCTGGCTGGCTCACTAGCTAACGTTATGTGTATGCTCTCCACTTTCTGGAGGACCGAGTTTTGAAATCAGTGGAATTCGAGTTGTTGTTGGCTTCCCAATGTTATCTTTTGTTGTTAGCTTGCCCATGTTATTGTTTGTTGTTGGCTTCCCCATGTTATCGTTTGTTGTTGGCTTGCCCATGTTATCTTTTGTTGTTGGCTTGCCCATGTTATCGTTTGTTGTTGGCTTCCCCATGTTATCGTTTGTTGTTGGCTTGCCCATGTTCTCTTTTGTTGTTGGCTTGCCCATGTTATCTTTTGTTGTTGGCTTGCCCATGTTATCGTTTGTTGTTAGTTTCCCATTGTTATCGTTTGTTGTTGGCTTCCCCATGTTATTGTTTGTTGTTAGCTTCCCCATGTTATTGCTTGTTTTTTGCTTGCCCATGTTATCGTTTGTTGTTGGCTTGACCATGTTGTCGTTTGTTGTTGGCTTGACCATGTTATTGTTTGTTGTTTGTTGTTGGCTTGCCCATGTTATCGTTTATTTTCGACTTCCCCATGTCATTGTTTGTTGTTGGCTTCCCCATGTTATTGTTTGTTGTTGGCTTGCCCATGTTATCGTTTATTTTTGGCTTCCCCATGTCATTGTTTGTTGTTGGCTTCCCCATGTTATCTTTTGTTGTTGGCTTCCCCATGTTATCGTTTGTTGTTGGCTTCCCCATGTTATCGTTTGTTGTTGGCTTCCCCATGTAATCGTTTGTTGTTGGCTTCCCCATGTTATCGTTTGTTGTTGGCTTCCCCATGTAATCGTTTGTTGTTGGCTTCCCCATGTTATCGTTTGTTGTTGGCTTCCCCATGTTATCGATTGTTGGCTCCACTGCTGGAAATGGATGCCATTATTTTAGCTGGGGAGCTGCTGTTGCTGTGTTGTCAGAGAACGGTAAGTGTTCCACCGCTTCCTCACTTCCTGATTTAGCCTCCAGTATTTTTTGAAGAGGCTGGGAATCTGTGTCCTCTGACAGATAATATTTATTGTGCCTCTAGTCAAGCATCTGACAGTTTCTGGATCAAGGGGGTTTGGAGACTGTATGCATTCACTACTGTAAGTCGCTCTGGATAAGAGCGTCTGCTAAATGACTAAAATATAAATGTAAAATGAGACAGTGGTTAGTTTAAATCTGCGATGAGCCAACTATTTTACAGATCTTTGGCAGCATCGTTGTGAGGGTGGTCACTCCCATCGGCTCTTGTGTGTACCTGAAACATATACTCCAAAATAACGTTAGCTAATAGTTAGGCCTACAAAACGACCAGTTATATTGTCACGGAACATTAGAATGGTTTAATAGCTAGTTAACAGTGACATACCATATGTATCCATTCACTGGTGAGCAGCTTTGTTGCACTCCTCTTTCCTCAACGTTTTAATTACGGCGTCAGACACATTGTTGCTCGTTGTGAATTCGTTGTCCTTCTGTATATTCCATGCCAGACTGAAAGGGAGGTCGATGATGTGTCGGTGCAAACAAGCTCTGAGTCCAGCGTAGCTGCTAATCCCATATTCTTCGCTATTATTAATGTTTCTCACTGAACCATAAAAGACCCGTAGAATGATGTTCAGCTGTGTTTTTTGTTATCAAACTCACATTGTATCCCTTTTCCTGCACAGCACTCAGTGAAGAAGGTTAAGTGCCCACTTTGTTTCTTTTACAAAGTTATTTTAGTTTCGGTTTCTCTCGTGTTCATCTAAATGTTTATTTTCTACATGTCAAACTATTTTTGATGTGTCAAGGTGAAAGGGTGCAATGATATCAAGGTGAAAAGGGCTAAACATCACACGGCTAAAGGCTGTTTTAGCTAATCAGCATACAGTGTCCAAACCACCCAGTGTACAATAATAGATATGCCATATACTTAACTAATCTTGTCAAAGCACCATGACAGGCTGTTGGTAATATATAAGAGACAACAGTTAAACAACTATGGACTGCGTTGTACAAACTGAAACGGAACACAAACTAATGGGGACACATCCACACACCAAGAGGATCACAGATTGGACTGAACCATTCAATCTCTTTACAATGACATACAATGTACCAACCAGCCGTTTACATTGTACTGTATACCGTATATGATGCCAGTCAATCCATAACCTGTGTATGTGTGTCTGTGTGTTTGTGTTTGTGTGTGCAGCATACGTATGTAACAGGGTTGGTTATGATTCTATTCCTATTGGTTCATTGAATTTACATATCAATATGGTGCTTTGTCATTGGTCAGGCTTGCAGATAGGGGGAGATTGTGAATGTAAATTCTTCCCAGTCTGATATTGACAATAATGCATGTTATTAAACCAGTAAGGCCCTGGGGGTGTGGTCTACTGTATGGGGGTGCGGTCTACTGTCTGGGGGTGCGGTCTACTGTCTGGGGGTGTGGTCGACTGTCTGGGGGTGTGGTCTACTGTCTGGGGGTGTGGTATTCTGTATGGCCAATATACCACAGCTAAGGTCTTTATCCAGGCACGACGCACATCGAAACCCACAAAGTCCAGAGGTTCTCTATTCTATTATAAACTGGTTTCCAACTTAATTAGAGCAGTAAAAATAAATGTTTCGTCATATCTGTGGTATAGTGTCTGATACACCACGGTTTTCAGCCAATCAGCATTCAGGGCTTAAACCACCCAGTTTATAATTACGTATTTACAATGGATACACTATATACATTTCCATATATATGTGTACGGTACCTGTTACCCATCCATATATATGTGTACTGTACCTGTTACCTCTCCATATATATGCGTACGGTACCTGTTACCTCTCCATATATATGCGTACGGTACCTGTTACCTCTCCATATATATGCGTACGGTACCTGTTAGATATTGGGGGCTTCCTTGCATGTGCTTTTGTTATCGCTGTACGAGTGAGTTAGCTAGCACGCTCTAATTGGCAGGCTAGCTAGCACGCTCTAGTTAGCTAGCACGCTCTAATTGGCAGGCTAGCTAGCACACTCTAGTTAGCTAGCACACTCTAATTGGCAGGGACCTTAGCTCCCTTTTCATTCAATGTTATTTTCATGGGGCTAGGCGCCCCGCTAGCGGGTCATCTTCCGGTGAACCTGGAGGGCGCGCAATTCAAATAAATAATCATACAAATGATGGATACTAAACATTTAGGTACATACAAGCGTCTTATATCGGTTAAAAGCTTAAATTCTTGTTAATCTAACTGTGCTGTCCGGTTTACAGTAGGCTTTACAGCGAAAGCATGCCATGCGATTGTTTGAGGACGACACCCCATATCAAAATATTTTTCCACCGGCACAGGTTTCATAAATTCACAAATAGCAATTAAATATTCACTTACTTTTTGAAAATCTTCCTCTGATTTGTCATCCAAAGGGTCCCAGCTACAACATGTAGTGTTGTTTTGTTACATAAAATCCTTTATATCCCAAAAAGTATGTTTATTTGGCGCCATCGATTTGAGTAATCCACTAGTTCAACATGCAGAGAAATGTTTAACTTTGTTAAAACAAGTCAAAATACATTTATATTTAATCCTCAGATACCCTAAAATATAATTAAACTATAATATTTCATACGGAAAGAAGTATGTTCAATAAGAAAATGATATTAGCAGGTGTGTGTCTCCTTCGTCGCGTACACGAATTTCCAAGTCTGTGTCCCTGTGGTAAAACTCATATTTCTTCCTTGTTTTGGAAGAAACAAGCCTGAAACATTGAACAAAGACCACTGACACCCAGTGGAAGCCATAGGAATTGCATACTGGGAGCTAGATTTATTTTTTCCCCTATACTTTCCATTGGAAGAGCATGGGCTCTCTCCAAAAATAATTCTGGTTGTTTTTTCTTTGTATATTCTCCTACCATATCTATTGTGTCTCCTACATTATTTTAACATTTCTACAAACTTCAGAGTGTCTTCTTTCCAATGGGAACATCAGTCAGGCGGAAATTGAGAAAAATAGACCTTAGCCTGAAGAAGTTTCTAACAGACAAATGACTCATCTACAGCCATCAACATACTGTTGTCCTGCACATGTAACGTACTTCCTTGTGTCTGTCATCAGAATAAACTCCAATTTGTGGGAGGCTGGCTGGACAGTCCTCTCTTTAAAAACACAACGTTACAGAGTTACTTAGTACGATCACATCTGTTACACTGGACATCTGTTACACTGGTGCCGAGACCATCTGTTACACTGGACATCTGTTACACTGGTGCCGAGACCGTCTGTTACACTGGACATCTGTTACACTGGACATCTGTTACACTGGTGCCGAGACCATCTGTTACACTGGACATCTGTTACACTGGTGCCGAGACCATCTGTTACACTGGTGCCGAGACCATCTGTTACACTGGACATCTGTTACACTGGTGCCGAGACCGTCTGTTACACTGGGCATCTGTTACACTGGTGCCGAGACCGTCTGTTACACTGGACATCTGTTACACTGGTGCCGAGAACATATGTTACACTGGACATCTGTTACACTGTACCAAGTTATCTAGCTGAATAAACTAAGTTTGAGCCTATTCCTGGTAACATTGAACCACTGTAGTTTACATCAATTATAATTTCTAAGTGGAAGTTGGAAAAGTTATATTTGAGTGTTTCAGTGAATGGTTAGTGAGGGAGGCCCTGCTCTCTCGCTTCCACAGTTGTTTAGTTAATTTTCATTCCAATCTCCTTTGCATTAGCGTAGCCTCGCCTGTAGCCTGTCAACTATGTGTCGGTCTATCCCTGTTCTCTCCTCTCTGCACAGGCCACACAAACGCTTCACACTCTAACCTGGTGGTCCCAGCGCGCACGACCTATGTGGAGTTCCAGGTCTCCGGCAGCCTCTGGAACTGCCGGTCTGCGGCCAACAAGGCAGAGTTCATCTCAGCCTATGCTACCCTCCAGTCCCTCGACTTCTTGGCGCTGACGGAAACATGGATTACCACAGAAAACACTGCTACTACTAATGCTCTCTCCTCGTCTGAACACGTGTACTCGCATACCCCGAGAGCATCTGGTCAGCGGGGTGCTGGCACTGGAATCCTCATCTCTCCCAAGTGGACATTCTCTCTTTCTCCCCTGACCCATCTGTCGATCTCCTCATTTGAATTCCATGCTGTCACAGTCACTAGCCCATTCAAGCTTAACATCCTTATCATTTATCGCCCTCCAGGTTCCCTTGGAGAGTTCATCAATGAGCTTGACGCCTTGATAAGTTCCTTTCCTGAGGATGGCTCACCCCTCTCAATTCTGGGTGACTTTAACCTCCCTACGTCTACCTTTGACTCATTTCTCTCTGCCTCCTTCTTTCCACTCCTCTCCTCTTTTGACCTCATCCTCTCACCGTCCCCCCCTACTCACAAGGCAGGCAATACGCTTGACCTCATCTTTACTAGATGCTGTTCTTCCACTAATCTCATTGCAACTCCCCTCCAAGTCTCCGACCACTACCTTGTATCCTTTTCCCTCTCGCTCTCATCCAACACTTCTCACTCTGCCCCTACTCGGATGGTATTGCGCCGTCCCAACCTTCGCTCTCTCTCTCCCACTACTCTCTCCTCTTCCATCCTATCATCTCTTCCCTCTGCTCAAACCTTCTCCAACCTATTTCCTGATTCTGCCTCCTCAACCCTCTTCTCCTCCCTTTCTGCATCCTTTAATTTTCTCTGTCCCCTATCCTCCAGACCGGCTCGGTCCTTCCCTCCTGCTCCGTGGCTCGACGACTCATTGTGAGCTCACAGAACAGGGCTCCGGGCAGCCGAGCGGAAATGGAGGAAAACTCGCCTCCCTGCGGACCTGGCATCCTTTCACTCCCTCCTCTCTACATTCTCCTCTTCTGTCTCTGCTGCTAAAGCCACTTTCTACCACTCTAAATTCCAAGCTTCTGCCTCTAACCCTAGGAAGCTCTTTGCTACCTTCCCCTCCCTCCTGCATCCTCCTCCCCCTCCCCCCTCTCCTCCCTCTCTGCGGATGACTTCGTCAACCATTTTGAAATGAAGGTTGACGATATCCGATCCTCGTTTGCTAAGTCAAACGACACCGCTGGTCCTGCTCACACTGCCCTACCCTATGCTTTGACCTCTTTCTCCCCTCTTTCTCCAGATGAAATCTTGCGAATTGTGACGGCCGCCCGCCCAACAACCTGCCCACTTGACCCTATCCCCTCCTGTCTTCTCCAGACCATTTCCGGAGACCTCTCCCTTACCTCACCTCGCTCATCGAATCATCGTTGACCGCTGGCTATGTCCCTTCCATCTTCAAGAGAGCGAGAGTTGCACCCCTTCTCAAAAAACCTACACTCGATCCCTCCAATGTCAACAACTACAGACCAGTATCCCTTCTTTCTTTTCTCTCCAAAACTCTTGAGTGTGCCGTCCTTGGCCAGCTCTCTTGATATCTCTCTCAGAATGACCTTCTTGATCCAAATCAGTCAGGTTTCAAGACTGGTCATTCAACTGAGACTGCTCTTCTCTGTGTCACGGAGGCTCTCCACACTGCTAAAGCTAACTCTCTCTCCTCTGCTCTCATCCTTCTAGACCTATCTGCTGCCTTTGATACTGTGAACCATCAGATCCTCCTCTCCACCCTCTCCGAGTTGGGCATCTCTGGCGCGGCTCACTCTTGGATTGCGTCCTACCTGACAGGTCACTCCTACCAGGTGGCGTGGCAAGAATCCGTCTCCGCACCACGTGCTTTCACCACTGGTGTCCCTCAGGGCTCAGTTCTAGGCCCTCTCCTATTCTCGCTATACACCAAGTCACTTGGCTCTGTCATATCCCCACATGGTCTCTCCTATCATTGCTACGCAGACGACACACAATTAATCTTCTCCTTTCCCCCTTCTGATAACCAGGTGGCGAATCGCATCTCTGCATGTCTGGCAGACATATCAGTGTGGATGACGGATCAACACCTCAAGCTGAACCTCGGCAAGACGGAGCTGCTCTTCCTCCCAGGGAATGACTGCCCGTTCCATGATCTCGCAATCACGGTTGACAACTCCATTGTGTCCTCCTCCCAGAGTGCTAAGAGCCTTGACGTGACCCTGGGCAACACCCTGTCATTCTCCGCTAACATCAAGGCGGTGACCCGATCCTGTAGGTTCATGCTCTACAACATTCGCAGAGTACGACCCTGCCTCACACAGGAAGCGACGCAGGTCCTAATCCAGGCACTTGTCATCTCCCGTCTGGATTACTTCAACTCGCTGTTGGCGGGGCTCCCTGCCTGTGCCATCAAACCCCTACAACTCATCCAGAACGCCGCAGCCCGTCTGGTGTTCAACCTTCCCAAGTTCTCTCACGTCACCCCGCTCCTCCACACACTCCACTGGCTTCCAGTTGAAGCTCGCATCTGCAACAAGACCATGGTGCTTGCCTACGGAGCTGTGAGGGGAACGGCACCTCCGTACCTTCAGGCTCTGATCAGTCCCTACACCCAAAGAAGGGCATTGCGTTCATCCACCTCTGGCCTGCTCACCTCCCTACCTCTGCGGAAGCACAGTTCCCGCTCAGTCTAGTCAAAACTGTTCGCTGCTCTGGCACCCCAATGGTGGAACAAGCTCCCTCACGACGCCAGGACAGCGGAGTCAATCACCACCTTCCGGAGACACCTGAAACCCCACCTCTTTAAGGAATACCTGGGATAGGATTAAGTAATCCTTCTAACCCCCCCTACCCCCCCCCCCCCAAAAAAAGATATAGATGTACTATTGTAAAGTGGTTGTTCCACTGGATATCATAAGGTGAATGCACCAATTTGTAAGTCGCTCTCGATAAG
>NC_042958.1:997317-1047317 GCF_901001165.1 Salmo trutta
ACCACTGATTAGCTATTATGAGACCTAATAATAATCCTTGAAACATGTTTAACACTGATCAATACATCAATATCTCAGCTGTTTAACATTGATCAATACATCAATATCTCAGCTGTTTAACACTGATCAATACATCAATATCTCACCTGTTTAACACTGATCAATATCTCACTTGTTTAACACTGATCAATTCATCAATATCTCAGCTGTTTAACACTGATCAATACATCAATATCTCTCTTGTATAACACTGATCAATATCTCAGCTGTTTAACACTGATCAATATCTCACTTGTTTAACACTGATCAATATCTCAGCTGTTTAACACTGATCAATATCTCACTTGTTTAACACTGATCAATTCATCAATATCTCAGCTGTTTAACACTGATCAATACATCAATATCTCTCTTGTATAACACTGATCAATATATCAATATCTCTCTTGTATAACACTGATCAATTCATCAATATCTCAGCTGTTTAACACTGATCAATACATCAATATCTCAGCTGTTTAACACCGATCAATACATCAATATCTCACTTGTTTAACACTGATCAATACATCAATATCTCAGCTGTTTAACACTGATCAATACATCAATATCTCAGCTGTTTAACACTGATCAATACATCAATATCACACCTGTACCATCAGTATGTCCAACCAACAATGACTCAAGTCCTTAAAAAATAATTATTTAGTTAAAACCAGTGCAAGATATCAGATGGCTGTAAGGTTCTGAACAGAAAACAAATAAAATACTACATTCTTTACATGTTTTTAACATCATATTAGCAAATCAGTCTCGTGCTGTAGGTTTGGAGTCTCTATGTTTCTATTATCACAGACACTAGGGACAGTAGTATACCTCACTGAAGTAGAGAGAGAAACAGACAGGGAGGAGGGGGGTAGAGAGAGAGAGAGAGAGAGAGGGGGAGGGAGAGAGAGTGCGAGAGAGGGAGGGGGTGGAGAAAAAGGTGTAAAGAGAGGGGGGAGGGGGTAGAGAGAGAGGGGGGAGAGAGAGGGGGAAGAGAGAGAGAGAGACTGTGTGAGGCTGAGAGGCAGATAGGGAGAGAGAGAGGGGGAGAAAGAGAAAGAGGGAGAGGGGGAGAGTGGGAGAGAGAGAGGGAGAGGGAGAGAGAGAAGGAGAGAGAGAGGGAGAGAGGGAGAGAGAGAGAAGGAGAGAGGTAGTAATATGCAGTCAGAGAAAGGGAGAGAGGCAGTAACAGGAAAGGCCTGATGCTGTGGCCTGCTGAGAGCAGTAACAGGAAAGGCCTGATGCCGTGTCCTGCTGAGAGCTCTGTCTTCTATTTGATACTACGGCTGTTTTCTTAGCTTCAACTTGACTCTATCTGACATTGTGACAGTTTTCTTAGCTTCAACTTGACTCTCCAACTTGAGTCCAGCTGATGTTGATCCGTCTCTCTGATTTTTAACTACCTCGCTCCATGATTGGTTACATCGTTAATTATACATCTATAACTGTGTTGATTGGTTAGTTTTTTGTTCTTCATGTTATAGCCTCACTTATAGTTGTCTCTTCGCTTGTAACTCCAGTACGCTGTGAGGTTTTGTGCTAGAGTGTGTGTTTGTTTGTCTGTCTGTGTCTGTGTCTGTGTCTGTCAGCAGAATCCAGTGAGACAGGTGACGCGGGTGAGGAATCCATTAGCCAGATACAGAATCCATTCCTCAGTAAGACCAGCCGGAGCTGGTGGAGGCCTGGAGCCCCAGAGATAGGCCTGTCAGCCAGGAGCCGGAGTGATGGAGAGGCCTCACCATGGTGTAGAAGACCCTGGCTCTCTGGCTCCCCTCTCCCCCCACGCACTGCCTGTCACTGGGGCAGGGGCTGCAAGTCACCTCAACTCAACACAATCCAGATGTACTGTGTGTGTGTGTGTGTGTGTGTGTGTGTGTGTGTGTGTGTGTGTGTGTGTGTGTGTGTTTTTGTGAGCGTGTGTTCGTGTGTGTCTGTGTGTGTGTGTGTGAACACTAAGGCCATGGTAGTGTGCCAGTATTCACCACAGGGTCTGTACAGGAGCTGCCTGCCTGCCTGCCTGCCTGCCTGCCTGCCTGCCTGCCTGCCTCTCTCCAGGGCCTGGATATTTCCATTATATCAAGGGAACTGGTTGAAATTCCTTAACCCTGACAGACAGCAACATGCCTCAGCCTTCTGACCAGGAGACCTGTGATATCTAAGGGACATAATGTTAAAAAAAATTAATACTAATAAAAAATGTCAAGTAGCTTGCACCTCGTTAAGTAGATTTAAATACATGTATATCCGTTGTAACAACATTGTTTTTATAGATTTTGTTCGTTAACACTTAATTATTCTAATTTCTCCTGGTTAGCCTATTGTCTGCAAAGGTTGTTACATTGTAACTAGGTATTAATTCTAAAGGTTATACTGGGGTTCACATTAAGTGGCTTCAAGTATATTCTACGTAGGTCAATTTAAATAAATACATTATTCACATGACTGGGAATACAGATATGCATCGGTTGGTCCCAGATGCCTTAAAAACAAAAAAGTTATAGGCGTGGATCAGAAAACCAGTCCGTATCTGGTGTGACCACCAGTCTCATGCAGCGAGATACATCTCCTTCACATAGAGTTGATCAGGCTGTTGATTGTGGCCTGTGGAATGTTGTCTCACTCCTCTTCAATGGCTTGTTTGAAGTTGCTGGATATTGGCAGGAACTGGAACACGCTGTCGTACACGTTAATGCATAGTAGAGGTCGACCGATTAATCGGAATGGCCGATTAATTAGGGCCGATTTCAAGTTTTCATAACAATCAGTAATCGGTATTTTTGGCCACCAATTTGCCGATTATTATTATTTATTTTTTACACCTTTATATAACTAGGCAAGTCAGATTAAGAACACATTCTTATTTTCAATGACGACCTAGGAACGGGGGTTAACTGCCTTGTTCAGGGGGAATTCGGGGATTCGTTTTTTTGCAACATTCCGGTTACTAGTCCAACGCTCTAATATTTGATAGAGCAGTCTGACTGAGCGATGGTAGGCAGCAGCAGGCTCGTAAGCATTCATTCAAACAGCACCTTCGTGCGTTTTGCCAGCTGCACTTCACAGCTCTTCTTCAAGCATTGCGCTGTTTATGACTTCAAGCCTATCAACTCCCAAGATTAGGCTGGTGTAACCGATGTGAAATGGCTAGCTAGTTAGCGGGTGCGCACTAATAGCGTTTCAAACGTCACTCGCTCTGAGACTTAGAGTAGTTGTTCCCCTTGCTCTACATGGGTAATGCTGCTTCGAGGGTGGCTGTTGTCAATGTGTTCCTGCTTCGAGCCCAGGTAGGAGCGAGGAGAGGGACGGAAGCTATACTGTTACACTGGCAATACTAAAGTGCCTATAAGAACATCCAATAGTCAAAGGTATATGAAATACAAACCGTATAGAGAGAAATAGTCCTATAATTCCTATAATAACTACAACCTAAAACTTCTTAACTGGGAATATTGAAGACTCATGTTAAAAGGAACCACCAGCTTTCATATGTTCTCATGTTCTGAGCAAGGAACTTAAACATTAGCTTTTTACATGGCACATATTGCACTTTTTCTTTCTTCTCCAACACTTTGTTTTTGCATTATTTAAACCAAATTGAACATGTTTCATTATTTATTTGAGGCTAAATTGATAGTATTTATGTATTATATTAAGTTAAAATAAGTGTTCATTCAGTATTGTTGCAATTGTCATTATTACAAATAAATAAAAAACCAAAAATCGTCCGATTAATCGGTATCGGCTTTTTGCTGGTCCTCCAATAATCGGTATCGGTATCGGCGTTGAAAAATTATAAGCGGTCGAGCTCTAATGCAGAGCATCCCAAACATGCTCAATGGGTGACATGTCTGGTGAGTATGCAGACCTGGGACATTGTCTACTTCCAGGAATAGTGTAGAAGCCGAATGTGGAGTTCATGGGCTGGTCAGACTTGGTCTCCGGTTGTGAGGCCGGTTGGTCTGACTCCAAATACTCTAAAATGTTGTTGGAGGCGGCTTATGGTAGAGAAATAAACATTACATTATCTGGCAACAGCTCTGGTGGACATTCCTGCAGTCAGTGGTGGAAAAAGTACCCAATTGTCAAATGAAAAAGTGAAAGTCACCCAGTAAAATACCCAGTAAAATACTGCTAAAAGTAAAAACGTATTTCATCTTACTTTATCAAAGTAAACATAATTGTTAAAATATACTTATGTATAAAGAGTATAAGTATAAATCATTAGGAATTCCTTATATTAAGCAAACCAGACGGCACCATTTAAAAATATACACTGCTCAAAAAAATAAAGGGAACACTTAAACAACACAATGTAACTCCAAGTCAATCACACTTCTGTGAAATCAAACTGTCCACTTAGGAAGCAACACTGATTGACAATAAATGTCACATGCTGTTGTGCAAATGGAATAGACAACAGGTGGAAATGATAGGCAATTAGCAAGACACCCCCAATAAAGGAGTGGTTCTGCAGGTGGGGACCACAGACCACTTCTCAGTTCTTATGCTTCCTGGCTGATGTTTCGGTCACTTTTGAATGCTGGCGGTGCTTTCACTCTAGAGGTAGCATGAGACGGAGTCTACAACCCACACAAGTGGCTCAGGTAGTGCAGCTCATCCAGGATGGCACATCAATGCGAGCTGTGGCAAGAAGGTTTGCTGTGTCTGTCATCGTAGTGTCCAGAGCATGGAGGCGCTACCAGGAGACAGGCCAGTACATCAGGAGACGTGGAGGAGGCCGTAGGAGGGCAACAACCCAGCAGCAGGACCGCTACCTCCGCCTTTGTGCAAGGAGGAGAAGGAGGAGCACTGCCAGAGCCCTGCAAAATGACCTCCAGCAGGCCACAAATGTGCATGTGTCTGCTCAAACGGTCAGAAACAGACTCCATGAGGGTGGTATGAGGGCCCGACGTCCACAGGTGGGGGTTGTGCTTACAGCCCAACACCGTGCAGGACGTTTGGCATTTGCCAGAGAACAACAAGATTGGCAAATTCGCCACTGGCGCCCTGTGCTCTTCACAGATGAAAGCAGGTTCACACTGAGCACGTGACAGATGTGACAGAGTCTGGAGACGCCGTGGAGAACGTTCTGCTGCCTGCAACATCCTCCAGCATGACCGGTTTGGCGGTGGGTCAGTCATGGTGTGGGGTGGCATTTCTTTGGGGGGCCGCACAGCCCTCCATGTGCTCGCCAGAGGTAGCCTGACTGCCATTAGGTACTGAGATGAGATCCTCAGACCCCTTGTGAGACCACATGCAGGTGCGGTTGGCCCTGGGTTCCTCCTAATGCAAGACAATGCTAGACCTCATGTGGCTGGAGTGTGTCAGCAGTTCCTGCAAGAGGAAGGCATTGATGCTATGGACTGTCCCGCCCGCTCCCCAGACCTGAATCCAATTGAGCACATCTGTGACATCATGTCTCGCTCCATCCACCAACGCCACGTTGCACCACAGACTGTCCAGGAGTTGGCGGATGCTTTAGTCCAGGTCTGGGAGGAGATCCCTCAGGAGACCATCCGCCACCTCATCAGGAGCATGCCCAGGCGTTGTAGGGAGGTCATACAGGCACGTGGAGACCACACACACTACTGAGCCTCATTTTGACTTGTTTTAAGGACATTACATCAAAGTTGGATCAGCCTGTAGTGTGGTTTTCCACTTTAATTTTGAGTGTGACTCCAAATCCAGACCTCCATGGGTTGATAAATTGGATTTCCATTGATTATTTTTGTGTGATTTTGTTGTCAGCACATTCAACTATGTAAAGAAAAAAGTATTTAATAAGATTATTTCATGCATTCAGATCTAGGATGTGTTATTTTAGTGTTCCCTTTATTTTTTTGAGTAGTATATATACATGTTTTACGCATAGCCAGGGGCACACTCCAACACTCAGACCTCATTTACAAATGAAGCATTTGTGTTAAGTGAGTCTGCCAGATCATAGGCAGTAGGGATGACCAGGGATGTTCACCTGATAAGTGAATGAATTTCACAATTTTCCTGTCCTGCAAAGAATTCAAAATGTAACGAGTACTTTTGGGTGTCAGGGAAAATGTATGGAGCAAAAAGTACATTATTTTCTTAAGGAATGTAGTGAAGTCAAAGTAAAAGTAGTCAAAAATATAAATAATAAAGTACAGATACCCCAAAAAATGACTTAAGTAGTTGTAACGGCTGTCGGAAGAGAGAGTAGACCAAGGTGCAGCGGAGTTAGTGTTCATCTTGAAATTTAATTCAAACAAAGAGAACACTACAAAAATGAACAAAACACGACAGCAAAACAGTCCTGTTAGGAAACACTCTAAACAGAAACAATACCCCATAAAACCCAAAGGAAAAACAGGCTCCTTATGTGTGACTCCCAATCAGCAACAACGAACTACAGCTGTGCCTGATTGGGAGCCACACACGGCCCAAAACAAAGAAATACAAAAACATAGAAAAATTAACATAGAATGCCCACCCAATGTAACACCCTGGCCTAACCAAAAACAAAGAACAAAAACCCCTCTCTATGGCCAGGGCGTTACAGTAGTACTGTAAAGTATTTCTACCGAAGTACTTTACACCACTGCCTACAGTATGCATGCCAATTGCACACTCCCTCACTATTTGAGACATCTGTGGTATTGTGTTGTGTAACAAAACTTCACATTTTAGGGTGGCCTTTTATTGTTCCCAGCACAAGGTAATGATCATGCTGTTTAAATCAGGTTCTTGATATGCCACACCTGTCAGGTGGATGGATTATCTCGGCAAAGAAGAAACACTCACTAACAGGGATGTAAACAAATTTTGTACACACAATTTGAGATAAATAAACATCTTTTGTTGTTTGTCTGGAACATTTCTGGGATCTTTTATTTAGCTCATGAAACATGAGACCAACACTTTACATGTTGCGTTTATATTTTTCGTTCAGCGTAAATTGAACACGACCAGTAGGTAATGACAGGGTGTTTCTTGTTGTAATTGTTGTTACCAGTTCCAAATGTATTTTTCAACCCTCGTATTACATGTGGATTCGATGGTAGTGGCACTTTGTAGTTACATGTAACAAAGGTCACATTTTGGTTTAATGTTATTAACATGGTATTTCACAGGTGATACAAAAAACAGGTAATAATATCATTAATTAAACATGTGTAGTAGCCTTCAGCAAGAGGATGTGTAATTACTTCTTGTTCCAATTATGTAATAACGGTGTTACCATAACATAGTAACACTATACCTTGTTAATAGAGTTATTACTGTGAAATAACATGGAGTCCATTCTATAGTTATTAATAAGGCTATGTATCTAAAAACACTTTCTACATTAATGAATTAATTCGACCATGATTATGGATAAGCCCGAATGAATTGTGAATAATGATGAGTGTGAAAGGTACAGAGGGTCAAAGTTCATAAGACATAATAACCTTTCAACCAATAACAAGGGAGAGGTTATGAGCTGTAACTTTCTCTCTCGTCATTATTCACGATTCATTCAGGCTTATCCGTAATCACGGTCGCGTCCACATTAACGTAGAAATTGTTTTGAAACACATTATATTCTAAATTATATTTAAAGTGACTCCAAAAATGACACAATATATTATTTACTATTAATTTATATTTGTCACAAAATAATCTGAACAAACTGTGAATGAACACATCACAAGCTCGCTGTAGATATTGAGTGTTAGAAATATGGGACCAAATACTATTGACCACCTGTTTATATTTATGTTTAGGGTTGTCTATCATTTTGACACCTACCTTTTTGAAAAAACAAAATGATAAGTTGTTAAACAAAATATCTTTCTCTGGGCAATTTTATTGCTAAATCATTTCCCTATTTTTTGAGCATACATTTTATTTTATACGGTCACAATTTCGCTCAGTATTTGAATTATTTTATTTTATAAGGATTGTTATTGGTCGTCTTTATCTTTAGGGGTTCAATCATTTTTGGGCCACGTTCTACAAAACATTTTGATCATGGCTGTTGTGTTTGCTGATTCGTTCAGATAACCAATAGCCTGATTTAATATCTCACAGAATATAGCTAGCACATTGACCCAGTCAGAGACGTGTGTGTGTGTGTGCATAGATTTGTGTGTGTGTGTGTGCATAGATTTGTGTGTGTGTGTGTGCATAGATTTGTGTGTGTGTGTGTGTGTGCATAGGTGTGTGTGTGTGTGTATGCATAGATGTGTGTGTGTGTGTGCATGTGTAAGTGTGTGTGTGTGTGTGTATGTGTGTGTGTGTGTGTGTGTGTGTGTGTGTGTGTGTGTGTGTGTGTGTGTGTGTGTGTGTGTGTATAAATAAGATATGTAGTAATGTCCCCTGACAGATACAATAGTCTAAGTGATGTCAAATTAGCCACCAGCCACAAGCTGCCATTACACACACACACACACACACACACACACACACACACACACACACACACACACACACACACACACACACACACACGCACACACACACATCTATGCATACACACACATCTATGCACACACACACACACACACACACACACACACACACACACACACACACACACACACACACACACACACACACACACACACACACACACACACACACACACACACTGTTCTCTTCCTCTCTCATTATGCTGCTGTTCCCATGGGAACTATTAGGAGTGGGAGGGAGGAACAACATTAACAATCCAGAATTACAGACATGCCAACTTGTTCAATTATTTTTAACAAATCTGTGACAAAGCAGAGCTCTATGTCAATTTGAATAAATAAATAGACACACAATTTCAGACTTCATTGCAATGGAATTTAATAAAATTAATGAATAATGTATGTGTTTTAATTTGAGGTCTCTAGGGAGATTTTGCAGCGTCGTAAAACTATATTATAGATCAGTTGTTTGCTCTGCATATTCAACACAAATAAAGCCTGTCATCACTACCCTATGAAATAACATCAACATAACGTTTTAATATAGTGTTGATGATAGTGCGTCTGAAAATAAAGATCGACAATTGAACAATCAATTCAAAGCCTAGACACAGACCTTTCAAATGAAATTGTTAGTAAACAATCTGTTATTAATTTGATTTACAACATAAACACTGTAGGGTTGTAGATGTGTGGAGTATCCAGCAGGTATCAATCAGACTGTCCCGTCTGAGTAACGATCAAAAGCTTTAGATCGGACCAAAATAGTTATGTTTCCTACGTCGGAAACTACAATTGCAAAATACCTTTCTATCTCCACCCTGGAAACAACCAAAGATCCCGACTTAATTTTAAAAAAAGAAAAAAAAAAGATTTTGCTTCAGACATGTTCTGATGCCTCTGAAGACACTATCTATATCTACACTATCTATATCTACACTATCTATATCTACAGGACCTTCAGAAAGTATTCACACACCTTGACTTTTTCCACGTTTTGTTGTGTTACAGCCTGAATTCAAAGTGTATTGAATATTATTGTTTTCACTCATTTACACACAATACACCACAATGACAAAATATTTTTTAGAAAATGTATGCACATTTTTTTTGGGAAAGTGAAATACAGAAAAAAAAATCCAATTTCCATAAGTTTTCACACCACTGAGTCAAAACATGGCTGTGAATGTTTTCTGGTCTCTAACAGCTTTCCACACCCAGATTGTACAACATTTTCCCATTATTGTTTTCAAAATTGTAATCTGTACTGTGTGACCTGATCTATGGTAAACACATGTTGTCTGATTCCACCATGATCTGGTCCCAACCAGCCTGCAAATGGGTTAGGCCTGTGGAATATATGTTTACTGCCAGGAAGCAGACACACAAACACACACACACACACACACACACACACACACACACACACACACACACACACACACACACACACACACACACACACACACACACACCGACACACACACAACCACACCCACACACATGCACACCAACCCACACACACACCCACACACACACAACAAACACACCCACACACACACACCCACACAAACACACACACATAGTCACACCAAACACTGTGCTTAGTCATTGTGATGCAGTCTGGTCACTAGAAATATGAAAATGTCCTGAGAAGGTCTATATATCACTATATATACGTCCTCATAAAAAAGAAAAGGGATCGTTCAGAGTGCTCTAGCAAGCCGTGAGAATACTATGAATGCTAATAATACCTAGCATGTTGTTTTTAATTATTTTTGTTTTAAGCGTTCCTCAAACCACAGCCTTAAACTTAATCACCTGGAATGAATTACAATGTTAACCTTTGGAGTTTTTTCTGTTTTAACCCTGTAACCATGGGGAATTAACCCTGTAACCATGGGGAATTAACCCTGTAACCATGGGGAATTAACCCTGTAACCATGGGGAATTAACCCTGTAACCATGAGGAATTAACCCTGTAACCATGGGGTATTAACCCTGTAACCATGGGGAATTAAGCCTGTAACCATGAGGAATTAAGCCTGTAACCATGAGGAATTAAGCCTGTAACCATGAGAAATTAAGCCTGTAACCATGGGGAACTAAGCCTGTAACCATGGGGAATTAAGCCTGTAACCATGGGGAATTATGTCTTAAAAAAAAGAAGTTTATCCATAATATGTCGAATTTGGAAACTATGAGATGTTGTTGTGTGATGTGCTTGGAAAAGATGCTAAAGTCACATTTGTGTTTAAGAGTCACGTTCCCTATCTCTCTCTCCTCCTGCACTCTCTCTCTCTCTCTCTCTCCTCCTGCACTCTCTCTCTCTCTCTCTTCTTGCTCTCTCTCTCTCCTCCTGCTCTCTCTCTCTCCTCCTGCACTCTCTCTCTCTCTCTCTCTCTCTCTCCTCCTGCTCTCTCTCTCTCTCTCTCTCCTCCTGCACTCTCTCTCTCTCTCTCGCTCTCCTCCTGCACTCTCTCTCTCTCTCTCTCTCTCTCTTCTTGCTCTCTCTCTCTCCTCCTGCTCTCTCTCTCTCTCTCTCCTCCTGCACTCTCTCTCTCTCTCTCTCTCTCTCTCCTCCTGCTCTCGCTCTTTCTCTCTCCTCCTGCTCTCTCTCTCTCTCCTCCTGCTCTCTCTCTCTCTCCTCCTCCTGCAATCACTTCACTCATTCACTCACTCACTGTCCTCCTGCTCTGTTTCTCTCTCTGATGTTTGTAGACCCAGAACCTTTTCCCACTAACTGAACGAGGATTAATTCAGTAGCAGGATAGGCAATTAGATTTAGAAAATGTGATGCTCAAATGAAAAATGCATTTGGTACGTTCCCCAACATTGTAAGGGAAAAGGTTGGGAACCCCTGGGGAAGATGAACAGTGAAATGCTGACAGGTCCATTTCCAAAAATGCAGAGCTCAGAACAAAGAATATAAATTAAGTAAAATATGTAGTAGATACAGTATGTATAGGTAGTAGATATAGTATCTATAGGTAGTAGATACAGTATCTATAGGTAGTAGATACAGTATGTATAGGTAGTAGATACAGTATGTATCTATAGGTAGTAGATACAGTATGTATCTATAGGTAGTAGATACAGTATGTATCTATAGGTAGTAAATACAGTATGTGTCTATAGGTAGTAGATACAGTATGTATAGGTAGTAGATACAGTATCTATAGGTAGTAGATATAGTATGTATAGGTAGTAGATACAGTCAGTATCTATAGGTAGTAGATACAGTATGTATCTATAGGTAGTAGATACAGCATCTTTAGGTAGTAGATACAATATGTATAGGTAGTTGATACAGTATGTATAGGTAGTAGATATAGTATGTATCTATAGGTAGTAGATACAGTATGTATAGGTAGTTGATACAGTATGTATAGGTAGTAGATATAGTATGTATCTATAGGTAGTAGATACAGTATCTATAGGTAGTTGATACAGTATGTATAGGTAGTAGATACAGTATCTATAGGTAGTAGATACAGTATGTATAGGTAGTAGATACAGTATGTATAGGTAGTAGATACAGTATCTATAGGTAGTAAATACAGTATGTATAGGTAGTAGATACAGTATGTATAGGTAGTAGATACAGTATGTATAGGTAGTAGATACAGTATCTATAGGTAGTAGATACAGTATGTATAGGTAGTAGATACAGTATCTATAGGTAGTAGATATAGTATCTATAGGTAGTAGATACAGTATGTATAGGTAGTAGATACAGTATGTATAGGTAGTAGATACAGTATCTATAGGTAGTAGATACAGTATCTATAGGTAGTAGATATAGTATGTATCTATAGGTAGGAAATACAGTATGTATAGGTAGTAGATACAGTATCAATAGGTAGTAGATATAGTATGTATCTATAGGTAGTAAATACAGTATGTGTCTATAGGTAGTAGATACAGTATGTATCTATAGGTAGTAAATACAGTATGTATAGGTAGTAGATACAGTATGTATCTATAGGTAGTAGATACAGTATGTATAGGTAGTAGATATAGTATGTATAGGTAGTAGATACAGTATGTATAGGTAGTAGATACAGTATCTATAGGTAGTAGATATAGTATCTATAGGTAGTAGATACAGTATCTATAGGTAGTAGATACAGTATGTATAGGTAGTAGATACAGTATCTATAGGTAGTAGATATAGTATCTATAGGTAGTAGATATAGTATCTATAGGTAGTAGATACAGTATGTATAGGTAGTAGATACAGTATGTATAGGTAGTAGATATAGTATGTATCTATAGGTAGTAAATACAGTATGTATAGGTAGTAGATACAGTATCTATAGGTAGTAGATACAGTATGTATAGGTAGTAGATACAGTATGTATAGGTAGTAGATACAGTATCTATAGGTAGTAAATACAGTATGTATAGGTAGTAGATACAGTATGTATAGGTAGTAGATACAGTATGTATAGGTAGTAGATACAGTATGTATAGGTAGTAGATACAGTATCTATAGGTAGTAGATACAGTATGTATAGGTAGTAGATACAGTATCTATAGGTAGTAGATATAGTATCTATAGGTAGTAGATACAGTATGTATAGGTAGTAGATACAGTATGTATAGGTAGTAGATACAGTATCTATAGGTAGTAGATACAGTATCTATAGGTAGTAGATATAGTATGTATCTATAGGTAGGAAATACAGTATGTATAGGTAGTAGATACAGTATCAATAGGTAGTAGATATAGTATGTATCTATAGGTAGTAAATACAGTATGTGTCTATAGGTAGTAGATACAGTATGTATCTATAGGTAGTAAATACAGTATGTATAGGTAGTAGATACAGTATGTATCTATAGGTAGTAGATACAGTATGTATAGGTAGTAGATATAGTATGTATAGGTAGTAGATACAGTATGTATAGGTAGTAGATACAGTATCTATAGGTAGTAGATATAGTATCTATAGGTAGTAGATACAGTATCTATAGGTAGTAGATACAGTATGTATAGGTAGTAGATACAGTATCTATAGGTAGTAGATATAGTATCTATAGGTAGTAGATATAGTATCTATAGGTAGTAGATACAGTATGTATAGGTAGTAGATACAGTATGTATAGGTAGTAGATATAGTATGTATCTATAGGTAGTAAATACAGTATGTATAGGTAGTAGATACAGTATCTATAGGTAGTAGATATAGTATCTATAGGTAGTAGATACAGTATGTATAGGTAGTAGATACAGTATGTATCTATAGGTAGTAGATACAGTATGTATCTATAGGTAGTAGATACAGTATGTATCTATAGGTAGTAAATACAGTATGTGTCTATAGGTAGTAGATACAGTATGTATCTATAGGTAGTAAATACAGTATGTATAGGTAGTAGATACAGTATGTATCTATAGGTAGTAGATACAGTATGTATAGGTAGTAGATATAGTATGTATAGGTAGTAGATACAGTATGTATAGGTAGTAGATACAGTATCTATAGGTAGTAGATATAGTATCTATAGGTAGTAGATACAGTATGTATAGGTAGTAGATACAGTATCTATAGGTAGTAGATACAGTATCTATAGGTAGTAGATATAGTATCTATAGGTAGTAGATACAGTATGTATAGGTAGTAGATACAGTATGTATAGGTAGTAGATATAGAATGTATCCATAGGTAGTAGATATAGTATGTATAGGTAGTAGATACAGTATGTATCTATAGGTAGTAGATACAGTATCTATAGGTAGTAGATACAGTATGTATCTATAGGTAGTTGATACAGTATCTATAGGTAGTAGATACAGTATGTATAGGTAGTAGATATAGTATCTATAGGTAGTAGCTACAATATATAGTGGATCAGAAGTTTACGTACGCTAAATTGACTGATTTCAAGGCCTACCTTCAAACTCAGTGCCTCAGCTTGGAAAATTCCTGAAAAATGTCATGTCTTTAGAAACTTCTGATAGACTAATTGACATAATTTGAGTCAATTGGAGGTGTACCTGTGGATGTGTTTCAAGGCCTACCTTCAAACTCAGTGCCTTTTTGCTTGACATCATGGGAAAATCAAAAGAAATCAGTCAAATCCTGAAAAAAATGTGTAGACCTCCACAAGTCTGGTTCATCCTTGGGAGCAATTTCCAAACACCTGAAGGTACCACATTCAACTTTACAAAAATAGTACACAAGTATAAAAACCATGGGACCACATAGACGTCATGCCGCTCTGGAAGGAGACGAGTTAAGTCTCCTTGAGATGAACGTACTTTGGTGCTAAAAGTGCAAATCAATCTCAGAACACAGCAAAGGACCATGTGAAGGAGGAAACAGGTACAAACATATTTATAGCCACAGTAAAAAGAGTGCTATATTGACATAACCTGAAGACCGCTTAACAAGGAAGAAGCCACTGCTCCACAACCGCCAATAATAAGCCAGACTACGGTTTGCAAATGCACATGGGGACAAAGATCGTACTTTTTGGAGAAATGTCCCCTAGTCTGATGAAACGAATATAGAACTGTTTGGCAATATTGACCATCGTTATGTTTGGAGGAAAAAGGGGGAGTCTTGCAAGCCAAAGAACACAATCCCAACCGTGAAGCACAAGGGTGGCAGCATCATGTTGTGGGGGTACTTTGCTGCAGGAGGGACTGGTGCACTTCACAAAATATCTAATCTAATCTACTGCAGAGATAGCCTGCAGAGTTCTGTCATACTATCCAGGTCTGTGCACAATTTTTTTTAGCTTCTACTTCTACTTTTAAAAATCCACCTTTCCAGAAACAAGTCTCTCACCGTTTTCGCTTTCTCGCTTGTTATAGACCCCCCACAGGTGACCTAAACTGGGATATGCTTAAAACCTCTTAGCGCACATATCCCGTTATCAGGATCAAAATCGACAACATCTGGTGAAGCTGGAGCGCGCCAAATTCAAATTACAAAATCGTAATATTAAACATTCGTGAACATACAAGTGTCCTACATCATTTAAAAGCTTAACTTCTTGTTAATCCAGCCGCTTTGTCAGATTTCAAAAAGGCTTTACGGCGAAAGCATACCATGCAATTATCTGAGGACAGCGCCAAGCGTACAAAAGTATTACAAACATTTTCCAAACAAGCAGAGGCGTCACGAAAGTCAGAAATAGCGATAAAAGAAATCACTTACCTTTGAAGATCATCCTCTGTTTGCAATCCCAAAGGTCCCAGCTACATAACAAATGGTAGTTTTATTTGATAAAGTCCTTCTTTATATCCCAAAAAAGTCAGTTTAGTTGGCGCGCTTGATTCAGTAATCCACCTGTTTTACTCGTTCAAAATGCATACAACGGAATCCCAAAAGTTACCAATAAACTTTGTCCAAACAAGTCAAACAACGTGTCTAATCAATCCTCAGGTATCCTAATATGTAAATAAACGATACAATTTAAGACGGAAAATAGTGTGTTCATTAAATAAATAAATAACGAGGTGAACTCGCCCTCATCCACATGCGCCACAATACTACAGTCAAGATGCCCTTCTTTGGACACTGTGCTAACAAACCTCCAGACGAGCTTCAATGCCATACAACACTACTTCCGTGGCCTCTAACTGCTTTTAAATGCTAGTAAAACTAAACACATGCTCTTCAACCGATTGCTGCCCTCATCCGCCCGCCCGACTAGCATCACTACTCTGGACGGTTCTGACTTAGAATATGTGGACAACTACAAAGGTGTCTGGTTAGTCTGTAAACTCTCCTTCCAGACTCACATTAAGCATCGCCAATCCAAAATTACATCTAGAATCAGCTTCTGATTTTGCAACAAAGCCTCCTTCACTCATGCTGCCAAACATACCCTCGTAAAACTGACTATCCTACCGATCCTCAACTTCGGCGATGTCATTTACAAAATAGCCTCAAACACTCTACTCAACAAATTGGATGCAGTCTATCACAGTGCCATCCGTTTTGTGACCAAAGCCACTTATACTACCCACCACTGCGACCTGTATGCTCTCGTTGGCTGGCCCTCGCTTCATACTCGTCGCCAAACCCACTAACTCCAGGTCATCTACAAGTCTTTGCTAGGTAAAGCCCTGCCTTATCTCAGCTCACTGGTCACCATAGCAACACCCACCCGTAGCACGCGCTCCAGCAGGTATATTTCACTGGTCATCCCCAAAGCCAACACTTTCCTTTGGCCGCCTTCCCTTCCAGTTCTCTGCTGCCAATGACTGGAACGAATTGCAAAAATCGCTGAAGCTGGAGACTTATATCTCCCTCTCTAACTTTAAGCATCAGCTGTCAGAGCAGCTTACTGATCACTGTACCTGTACACAGCCCATCTGTAAATAGCCCACCCAACTACCTCATCCCCATATTGTTATTTATTTTCTTGCTATTTTGCACCCCAGTATCTCTACTTGCAAATCATCATCGGCACATCTATCACTCCAATGTTAAAACCTGTTTGGGATAGGGGGCAGTATTTTCACGGCCGGATAAAAAACGTACCCGATTTAATCTGGTTGCTACTCCTGCCCAGAAACTATAATATGCATATAATTAGTAGATTTGGATAGAAAACACTCTAAAGTTTCTAAAACTGTTTGAATGGTGTCTGTGAGTATAACAGGACAAAATATGTCAGGCCAAAACCTGAGAAGATTCCATACAGGAAGTGCCCTGTCTGACAATTTGTTCTCCTTCTGGGGCATCTCTATCAAAAATACAGCGTCTCTGCTGTAACGTGACATTTTCTAAGGCTTCCATTGGCTCTCAGAAGGCGCCAGAAAGTGGAATGATGTCTCTGCAGTCTCTGGGCGAAAAACAGCAGGAGTTTTTGTGAGTGGTCAGGTAGGGAACATTGACACTGGAGATGCGCGTTCATGAGACGACTCCATGTTTTTCTTTCAGTCTTTGAATGAATATAACGTGGCCCGGTTGGAATATTATCGCTATTTTACGAGAAAAATAGCATAAAAATTAATTTTAAACAGCGTTTGACATGCTTCGAAGTACGGTAATGGAATATTTTGAAATGTTTTTGTCACGAAATGCGCCCGTGCGTCACCCTTCTGATAGTGACCTCAACGCATGAACAAAACGGAGCTATTTCAATATAACTATGGATTATTTCGAACCAAAACAACATTTGTTGTTGAAGTAGAAGTCCTGGGAGTGCATTCTGACGAAGAACAGCAAAGGTAATCCAATTTTTCTTATAATAATTCTGAGTTTAGTGAGCACCAAACTTGGTGGGTGTCAAATTAGCTAGTCTGTGATGGCCAAGCTATCTACTCAGAATATTGCAAAATGTGCTTTCGCCGAAAAGCTATTTTAAAATCTGACACCGTGATTGCATAAAGGAGTTCTGTATCTATAATTCTTAAAATAATTTGTATGTTTTTTGTAAACGTTTATTGTGAGTAATTTAGTAAATTCACCGGAAGTTTGCGGTGGGTATGCTAGTTCTGAACATCACATGCTAATGTAAAAAGCTGTTTTTTATATAAATATGAACTTGATTGAACAAAACATGCATGTATTGTATAACATAATGTCCTAGGAGTGTCATCTGGTGAAGATCATCAAAGGTTAGTGCTGCATTTAGCTGTGGTTTTGGTTTTTGTGACATATATGCTTGCTTTGAAAATGGCTGTGTGATTATTTTGACAGGGTACTCTCCTGACATAATCTAATGTTTTACTTTCGCTGTAAAGCCTTTTTGAAATTGGACAATGTGGTTAGATTAACGAGAGTCTTGTCTTTAAAATGGTGTAAAATAGTCATATGTTTGAGAAATTGAAGTTATAGCATTTTTAAGGTATTTGTATTTCGCGCCACGCTCTACCATTGGATATTGGTGAGGCAATCCGCTAGCGGAACGTCTGTCCCTAACAGGCTAATGCTAAATTGTAATTATTTCGCTTCTGTGGCCTATTTATTGCCTTACCTCCCTACTCTCCTACATTTGCACACATTGTACATAGATTTTTCTATTTTTTTTTGACTGTACATTTGTTTATGTGTAACTCTGTGTTGTTGTTGTTGTAGCACTGCTTTGCTTTATCTTGACCAGGTCGCAGTTGTAAATGAGAACTTGTTCTCAACTGGCCTACCTGGTTAAATAAAGGTGAAATATTTATTTTTTTAAATGGCATCAGTATGCATGTTATGTGTGGCGGGCGTATGTAGTGTGTGTGTGTATATGTTCGGGTGTCAGTGTACGCACTGTATGTGTGATTGTGTTTAGAGACCAATGTGTGACCATAGAGTCAGTCCAAGAGAGTTAGTTGAAAAAGGGTAAATTCAGGTACACCGGGTAGCCATTTGATTAGCTTTTAGTAGCCTTGTTTGGAAGTTTTATGGCTTGGCAAGAAGTTGTTCAGGGTCCTGTTGGTTCTAGACTCGCCGTGCGGAAGCAGAGAGAAAAGTCTATGGGTGGATGGACTTTCTTTGGGCCTTCCTCTGACACCGCCTGGTATAGAGGTTCTGGATTGCAAGTAGCTCGGCCCCAGTGATGTACTGGGCCGTACGCATCACCCTCTGAAGCGCCTTATGGTCAGGTACCATGTAGTTCCCGTACCAAGCGATGATGCAGCCAGTCAAGATGCTCTCAATGATGCAGCTGTATAACTTTTTCAGGATCTAAGGGCCCATGCCAAATCTTTTCAGCCTTCTTATAGGGAAAAGGCGATGCTGTGTCCTATTCACAGCTGTGTGGGTGAGTGTGGACCATGTTAATTCCTTAGTGATACCAACACCAAGGAATTTGGAAGCTCTTGACCTTAGTCCTGTAATGACGCTTTGATGCTTTTCCTGAAGAGCAAGAGTAGTAGGATTCGATCTTAGTCCTATAATGAAGCTTTGATGCTTTTCCTGTAGATCTACTTCATATTCATTATTATACCATGGCCTCAGAGGGGGAATGGGATCTGGCCTCATTTCTCGTAAAAAGCATGTTGTCCTCTACCATCAAACCTCTGTCCTCTCCAACCTTGTCTTTTACACGCTGGCATCAAAGTCATTAATGAAAAGAACGGTGTGAGGGAGTGTGTTACTGGCCGTGATCGTTTTGGAGTGTGTGTGTTTGTCTGTATGTGAGGTTGGGGTTTGGACAGGACAGTTCGCGGCCCAGCAGGTAGGTTGACAGTCCGGCTGGGTGGGTAATGATATTAGATATTTGTGTGTGTGTGAGTGTGTGCGCACGTGTGTGGTTTTTGTGTGTGTGTCTGGCTGAGTCGGTGATAATATCATATGCCATGCTCCACAACAACAGGTGTGTTGGCATGGCCAGGCTCCACCCTCACGCTGGGTCATGACATCAGCAGCAACATCATCAACACAGTTAATTTTAAACCAGCACACAGAGGCCCCACCCTGCTCAGACATTGTGACATAAGGACAGGGACACCTTTAAGACCAGAGACATATTTAGGAATGGGGACATATTTAAGACCAGAGACATCTTTAAAAACAGAGGCATCTTTAAAAACTGGGACATCTTTAAGACTAGAGACATCGTTAAGAACAGGGACACCATTAAGAACAGGGACACCTTTAAGAACAGGGACACCATTATGAACAGGGACACCATTATGAACAGGGACATCTTTAGGAACTGGGACATCTTTAAGAACAGAGACATATTTAAGAACATGGACACCATTAAGAACAAGGACACCTTTACAAACAGGGACACCTTTAAGAACAAGGACACCATTAAGAACAGGGACACCATTAAGAACAAGGACACCATTCAGAACAGGGACACCATTAAGAACAAGGACACCATTAAGAACAAGGACACCATTAAGAACAAGGACACCATTAAGAACAAGGACACCATTAAGACAGCTATTCCATAACATTTGCTGTAATTTGTATCACCGGTTCCTTATTATGTACTGTGTTTGTGAAGCAGGGATCCCTTGAAAAATAGACTTTGGTGTCAATGGGACTTCCCTGCATAAATAAAGATTAGATAAAACAGCTATATACACTGAGTGTAGAAAACATTAGGAACATCTTCCTAATATTGAGTTGCACCCCATTTTGCCCTCAGAACAGCCTCAGTTCATTGGGGCATGGACACTCTACAAGGTGTCGAAAACTGTCCGTCTCCTCCCCTTCATCTACACTGATTGAAGTGGATTCAACAAATCAAATTAAATTGTATAGGTCATATATTTAGCAGACGTTATTGCAGATGTAGTGAAATGCTTGTTTTTGTAGCTTCAGCAGTGCAGTAATCTCTAACAATTCACAACAATACACACAAATCTAAAAGTAAAATAGTGGAATTATTAAGCAATAAATAAATATTAGGATGAGCAATGTCGGAGTGGCATTGACTAAAATACAGTAGAATAGAAGTGACATCAATAAGGGTGTCACGCCCTGACCATAGAGATCCTTATTATTCTCTATGTTTGGTTAGGTCAGGGTGTGACTTGGGTGGGAAAATCTATGTTTTCTGTTTCTTTGTTTTTCGGCCGAGTGTGGTTCCCAATCAGAGGCAGCTGTCTATTGTTGTCTCTGATTGGGAATCATACTTAGGCTGCCTGTTTTCTTCCAGTGTTTGTGGGAGGTTGTTTTCTGTTTAGCCTCTGTTGCCTGTGGTGTGGGGCTGTGCTTTGGCAAAGTGGGTGGGGTTATATCCTGCCTGTTTGGCCCTGTCCGGGGGTATCATCGGATGGGGCCACAGTGTCTTCTGATCCCTCCTGTCTCAGCCTCCAGTATTTATGCTGCAGTAGTTTATGTGTCGGGGGGCTAGGGTCAGTCTGTTACATCTGGAGTATTTCTCTTGTCTTATCCGGTGTCCTGTGTGAATGTAAATATGCTCTCTCTAATTCTCTCTTTCTCTCTTTCTTTCTTTCTCTCGGAGGACCTGAGCCCTAGGACCATGCCTCAGGACTACCTGGCATGATGACTCCTTGCTGTCCCCAGTCCACCTGGCCATGCTGCTGCTCCAGTTTTAACTGTTCTGCCTGCGGCTATAGAACCCTGACCTGTTCACCGGACGTGCTTGTTGCACCCTCGACAACTACTATGATTATTATTATTTGACCATGCTGGTCATTTATGAACATTTTAACATCTTGACCATGTTCTGTTATAATATCCACCCGGCACAGCCAGAAGAGGACTGGCCACCCCTCATAGCCTGGTTCCTCTCTAGGTTTCTTCTTAGGTTTTTTGCCTTTCTAGGGAGTTTTTCCTAGGGAGTTTTTCCTAGCCACCGTGCTTCTTTCACATGCATTGCTTGCTGTTTGGGGTATTAGGCTGGGTTTCTGTACAGCACTTTGAGATTTCAGCTGATGTACGAAGGGCTATATAAATACATTTGATTTGATTTGATTTGCCTGACAGAACTGTACGTTTTTCGTTTTTTTCGCCTTTTGTTGTTTTTGTTTGAGTGTGTTGTGATAATAAAGAATCATGAGCACTTACCACGCTGCGCTTTGGTCCACTTCTCCTTCTAACAATGACAAACGTTACAGAACCTCCCACCAAAAATGGACCAAGCACCGTGGCCAGAAGGAGTGGACATGTCCTGGACGTGGGAGGAGATCCAGGCCGGATGGGATCGCCTCCTATGGGAACAGGTGGAAGCAGCGAGGGAGGAACGGCAACGAGATCGGGAGTCACGGCAACGACGGAAGCCCGAGAGGCAGCTCCCCCCAAAAATGGGGGGGGGGGGGGCAAACGGGGAGATTGGCGGAGTCAGGGGTTGAGAACTGAGCCAACTCTCCGTGCTTTTTGTGGGGAGCATGTGACCAGTCAGGCACCGTGTTATGCGGTGATGTGCACCGTATCTTCGGTGCGAATTCACAGCCCGGTTTTCTCGTTGCCGGCTCCCCGCATTTGCTGGGCTAAAGTGAGCATCCAGCCAGGACGGGTTGTGCCAGCCCTATACCCCAGACCTCCAGTGCGCCTCCACGGCCCAGTATATCCTGCACCAGCTTTACGCACTGTGTTGCCAATGTGCTTCACAGCCCAGTTTGTCCTGTGCCAGCGCCCCGCACTTGCCGGGCTAAAGTAAGCATCCAGCCAGGACGGGTTGTGCCAGCCCTACGCTCCAGACCTCCAGTGTGCCTCCACGGCCCAGTATATCCTGTGCCAGCTCCGTGCACCCGGTCTCCAGTGCGTCTCCTCAGTCCAGTGAGACCTGTTCCGGCTCCACGTGTGAAGCTTCCAGTGATGATCCATGGCCCGAAGCCTCCAGCGATGTTCCATGGCACGAAGCCTCCAGCGATGATCCATGGCCCGGGGCCTCCAGCGACGGTCCGCAGTCCGGAGCCTCCAGCGACGGTCCGCAGTCCGGAGCCTCCAGCGACGGTCCGCAGTCCGGAGCTACCAGCGACGGTCGGCATAGCGACGCCCTGACCATAGAGACCCTTATTATTCTCTATGTTTGGTTAGGTCAGGGTGTGACTCGGGTGGGAAAATCTGCGTTTTCTGTTTCCTTGTTTTGGGCAGAGTGTGGTTCCCAATCAGTGGCAGCTGTCTATCGTTGTCTCTAATTAGGAATCATACTTAGGCAGGCTGTTTTCTTCCGGTGTTTGAGGGAGGTTGTTTTCTGTTTAGCTCTGTTGCCTGACAGAACTGTCCGTTTTTGTTTTTTCGCCTTTTGTTGTTTTTGTTTGAGTGTGTTTTGATAATAAAGAATTATGAGTACTTACCACGCTGCGCTTTGGTCCACTTCTCCTTCAGACGACCGTTACAAAGGGATCATAACTTTTACCTTGATTCACCATATCAGTCTATGCCATGGAAAGAACAGGTGTTTCTAATGTTGTGTTCTAGTGTATATTCCAGAATATCTAGGATAGAAGTCGATTTCCACATATTTTTCCACACATTTTTTTATGTTCAATACATTCTAAATACCATGGCTATAATGTTTATTTCTAACTTCCTGTTTTGACTGAATAGGACTCCTGAGCCTGTACTAAACACACTGTAGACCAACACCTTTTGTTCATTAAAAATACAAAATATTGATTCTATTTCTATTACTATTATATTATTACAATGGCAACACCTACCATAATCCTGCTATAATAGAAAGTCAAAGAACTCATCATACATGAGAAAATATATAGCACATCAGATCAAATTAACTAACATGTGGTTACGTCAGGAATCTCTCCACACGTCTAGGCACTGTTGGAGAAATCAAGGGTGATGTCAGGAATCTCTCCACACTGTTGGAGAAACCACGGGTGTAAATCTGTGTGGGAGCAACCAGTGGAGCTGCTAGCTGGATGGAGGATTAGGATTGGGAGCAGCTAGGAGGGAGGAATGGGAGCAGCTATGAGGGAGGAATGGGAGCAGCTAGGAGGGAGAAATGGGAGCAGCTAGGAGGGAGGAATGGGAGCAGCTAGGAGGGAGGAATGGGAGCAACTAGGAGGGAGGAATGGGAGCAGCTAGGAGGGAGGAATGGGAGCAGCTAGGAGGGAGGAATGGGAGCAGCTAGGAGGGAGGAATGGGAGCAGCTAGGAGGGAGGAATGGGAGCAGCTAGGAGGGAGGAATGGGAGCAGCTAGGAGGGAGCAGCTAGGAGGGAGGAATGGGAGCAGCTAGGAGGGAGGAATGGGAGCAGCTAGGGTATGGAGGTTTAGAATTGGGACCAGAAAGGGGGTGGAGGTTTAGGATTGGGAGCAGCTAGTGGGTGGAGGATTAGGAGTAGGAGAGCTAGGGAGTGGAGGATTAGGACAGGGAGAAGCTAGGTGGTGGAGGACTAGTATTGGGAGCAGATAAGGGGGAGGGTTAGGATTGGGAGCAGCTAGAGGATGGAAGACAAAGATTGGGAGCAGCTAGGGGGTGGAGGTTTAGGATTGGGAGCAGCTAGGGGGTGGAGGGATAGGGTTTGGAGCAGCTAGGGAGAGGAGGATTGGGAGCGGATAGTGGAGGATTAGGATTGGGAGCAGCTAGGGAGTGGAGATTTAGGATTTGGAGCAGCTAGTGGGTGGAGGATTAGGAATGAGAGCAGCTAGTGAGTGGAGGATTGGGATTGGGAGCAGCAAGAGGGTGGAGTATTAGGACTGGGAGCAGCTAGGGGGTAGAGAATTAGGATTGGGAGCAGTTAGGGGGTTGAGGATTAGGATTGAGAGCAGCTACGGGGTAGAGAATTAGGATTGGGAGCAGTTAGGTGGAGGAGGATTAGGATTTCGATTAGATAGGGAGTGGAGGATTAGGATTGGGAGAAGCTAGGGGTGGAGGTGTAGAATTTGGAGCAGCTAGGGGTGGAGGTTTAGGATTGAGAGCAGCTAACGGGGTGGAGTATTAGGATTAGAAGCAGCTAGAGGAGGGATGACTAGGATTGGGTACAGCTAGGGGGTTGAGGTTTAGGATTTAGAGCAGCTAGGGGGTGGAGGTTAAGGATTGAGAGCAGCTATGGAGTGGAGGATTAGGATTCAGAGCTGCTAAGGGGGAGGTATGGGAGCAGCTAGGGGGTGATTAATTAGGATTGGGAATAGCTAGGGGGTGGAGGAGTAGAATCGAGAGCAACTAGTGGGTAGAGGATTAGGATTGGGAGCAGCTATGGGGTGGATAATTAGGATTGGGAGAAGCTAGGGGGAGGAGGATTAGGATTGGGAACAACTTGGGGTTCGAGAATTAGAAATGTTAGCAGCTAGGGGGGGATGATTAGGATTAGGAGAAACTGGGGGTGGAGGATTAGGATTAGGAGCAGCTAGAGGGTTGAGGATTAGGATTGAGAGCAGCTAGCTGTCAAGGCTGTGGGTAACTGGTGAAAGGAGTCAGGCGCAGGAGAGCTGAGATGCGTGGACAAGGTATTTAATACAAGAAAACACCAGCATAATTTTTTTTATACTGGTGTATAAAATTAGAATTAGGTGCTGGAAAAATACTGGTACCACGAAATAAACAGGCGTAGTAACAAAACCCGGTAACAATATACCAGCAGTCAGATACAGCCTTACAATAATACAAACAAGCACACAAACATGGGGGAAACCAGAGGGTTAAATAATGAACATGTAATGGGGGAATTGAAAGCAGGTGTGTAAAAAACAAAGACAAAACAAATGGAAAATGAAAAGTGATGGCTAGAAGGCCGGTGACGTCAACCGCCGAACGCAGCTTGAACAAGGAGAGGGACCAACTCCAGCGGAAGTCGTGACACCAGGAGATGGAGGATTAGGATTGGGATTAGCTGGGGGGAGGTTTAGGATTGGTAGCAGCTGGGGGAGGAATGAGAGCAGCTAGGCGGTTGAGGATTTGGATTGGGAGCAGCTACGGAGTGGAGGATTAGGATTGCGAGCAGGTAGGGGTGATGGATTAGGTATGAGAGCAGCTATGGAGTGGAGGATTAGGATTGGGATAATTTAAGGGGTGGTACAGGAGCAGCTAACGGGTGAAGAATTAGGATTGGGAATAGCTAGTGGGGGAGGATTAGAATCAGGAGCAACTAGGAGTTGGAGGATTAGGATTGGAAGCAGCTATGGGGTGGAGGATTAGGATTGGGAGCAGCTAGGGGGTGGAGGATTAGGATTGGAAGCAGCTATGGGGTGGTGGATTAGGATTGGGAGAAACTAGGGGGTGGAGGATTAGGATTGGGAGCAGCTAGGGGGTGGAGGATTAGGATTGGAAGCAGCTAGGGGTGGAGGGTTAGGATTGGGAGCAGCTAGGGAGTGGAAGATAAAGATTGGTAGCATCTAGGGGGTGGAGGATTAGGATTGGGATCAACTAAGGGTGGAGGATTAGGTTTGAGAGCAGCTACAGAGTGGAGGATTAGGATTGTTAGCATCTAGGGGGAGGAGGATTAGGAGTGGGAGCAGCTAGTGGGTTGAGCATTAGGTTTGAGTGCAGATAGGAGGTGGAGGATTTGGAATTGGGATTAGCTAGGCGGGAGGTTTAGGATTCGGAGCAGCTAGGGGGAGGATTAGGATTGAGAGCAGCTAGGGGGAGGATTGGGATCAGTCAGAGGGTGGAGGTTTAGGCTTGAGAGCATTTAGGCTGTTGAGAATTAGGATTGGGAGCAGCTACGTGGAAGGATTAGGATTTGGAGCAGCTAAGGAGTGGAGGAATAGGATTGGGAGCAGCAAGGGGGTGCAGGATTAGGATTGCGAGCATTTAAAGGGGAGGTATGGGAGCAACTAGGGGGTGGAGGTTTAGGATTGAGATTAGCTAGGGGTGAAGGATTAGGATTGGGAGCAGCTAGGGGGTTAATGATGAGATTTGATAGCAGCTAGGGAGTGGAAGATTAGGATTGGTAGCAGATCGGGGGTGGAGGATTAGGATTGGGAGCAGCTAGTTGGTAGAGGATTAAGATTGGTAGCAGCTAGGGGGGAGGAATGGGAGAAGCCAGGGGGGAGGAATGGGAGAAGCCAGGGGGGAGGAATGGGAGCAGCTAGGGGGGAGGGAATGGGAGCAGCTAGGGGGGAGGTATGAGAGCAGCTAGGGGGGAGGAATGGGAGCAGCTAAGGGGGAGGGAATGGGAGCAGCTAGGAGGGAGGAAATGGGAGCAGCTAGGAGGGAGGAATGGGAGCAGCTAAGGGGGAGGGAATGGGAGCAGCTAAGGGGGAGGAATGGGAGCAGCTAAGGGGGAGGGAATGGGAGCAGCTAGGGGGGAGGAAGAGGAGCAGCTAGGGGGGAGGTATGAGAGCAGCTAGGGGGAGGAATGGGAGCAGCTAAGGGGGAGGGAATGGGAGCAGATTGACTTGTGAGCAGATTGGCATGTGGATGACCATATGGAAATATTTGTGGCACCAAGAGAACACACAGCTCTGACACGCATGCATGCACACACACACATACACAATCCTGATCACTAGCTCCCCAGTGACAGCTGGAGCCTTTACACCAACAGAACATTCACAGACTTCTAATTTGTCATAACCACCTCCTGTGGTAGAAAAATATGCTTCAGAAATTAGGTGAGAGAGAAAGAGAGAGAGAGAGAGAAAGAGAGCAAAGATTTAGGAATATATTTGGTTTCACGTTAGCTGTAAAATCAAATCAACGTTTATTTGTCACGTGCGCCGAATACTACAAGTAGACCTTACTGTGAAATGCTTACTTACAGGCCCTAACCAACAGTGCGATTTTTAAGTAAGAAATTGGTATTAGGTGAACAATAGATAAGTAAAGGAAAAAAAACAACAGTAAAAAGATGGTAAAAAATAACAGTAGCGAGGCTCTATACAGGCACCGGTTAGTCGGGCTAATTGAGTTAGTATGTACATGTAGGTATCATTAAAGTGACTATGCATATATGATGAACAGAGAGTAGCAGAAGCGTAAAAGAGGGGTTGGCAGCTGGTGGGTGGCGGGATACAATGCAGATAGTCCGGGGAGCCAAATTGCATGGGCACCGGTTAGTTGGGCTAATTGAGGTAGTATGTACATGAATGCATAGTTAAAGTGACTATGCATATATGATAAACAGAGAGTAGTAGCTGCGTAAAAGAGGGGTTGGGGGGGCGGGACAATGCAAATAGTCTGGGTAGCCATTTGATTACCTGTTCAGGAGTTTTATGGCTTGGGGGTAAAAAATGTTGAGAAGCCTTTTGATCCTAGACTTGGCACTCGGGTACCGCTTGCCATGCGGTAGCAGAGAGAAAAGTCTATGACTGGGGTGGCTGAAGTCTTTGACAATTTTTAGGGCCTTCCTCTGACACCACCTGGTGTAGAGGTCCTGGATGGCAGGCAGCTTTGCCCTAGTGATGTACTGGGCAATACGCACTACCCTCTGTAGGGCATTGCAGTCGGAGGCCGAGCAGTTGCAGTATCAGGCGCTGATGCAAGCAGTCAGGATGCTCTCAATGTTGCAGTTTTTGAGGACCTTTTGAGGACCTTTTGAGAATCTTTTTAGTTTCCTGAGGGGGAATAGGCTTTGTCGTGCCTTCGTTTGTTTGGACCTTTCTAGTTTGTTGGTGATGTGGACACCAATGAACTTGAAGCTCTCAACCTGCTCCACTACAGCCCGGTCGATGAGAATGGGGGCGTGCTCGATCCTCCTTTTACTGTAGTCCACATTCATCTCCTTTGTCTTGATTATGTTGAGTGATAGGTTGTTATTTTAGCACCACCTGGCCAGGTCTCTGACCTCCTCCCTATAGGCTGTCTCGTTGTTGTCGATGATCAGGCCTACCACTGTTGTGTCATCTGCAAACTTAATGATGATGTTGGAGTTGTGCCTGGCCATGCAGTCGTGGGTGAACAGGGAGTTCAGGAGGGGACTGAGCACGCACCCCTGAGGAGCTCCAGTGTTGATGGCGGATGTGTGGCTACCTACTCTCACCACCTGGGGGCGGCCCGTCACGAAGTCCAGGATACAGTTGCAGAGGGAGGTGTTAGTCCCAGGATCCTTAGCTTAGTGATGAGCTTTGAGGGCACTATGGTGTTGAACACTGAGCTGTAGTCAATGAATAGCATTCTCACGTAGGTGTTCCTTTTGTCCAGGTGGGAAAGGTCAGTGTGGAGTGCAAAAGAGATTGCATCATCTGTGGATATGTTTGGGCGTATGCAAATTGGAGTGGGTCTAGGGTTTCTGGGATAATGGTGTTGATGTGAGCAATTACCAACCTTTCAAAGCACTTCATGGCTACAGATGTGAGTGCTACGGTTCTGTAGTCATTTAGGCAGTTCCCTTAGTGTTCTTGGGCACAGGGACTATGGTGGTCTGCTTGAAACATCTTGGTATTACAGACTCAGTCACAGGAGGTGTAAAATGTCAGCGAAGACACTTACCAGTTCGTCAGCGCATGCTTGGAGTACCTGTCCTGGAAATCCGTCTGGCCCTACGGCTTTTTGAATGTTGACCTTTTTAAAGGTCTTTAAAGGTTTCTTTCTCTCTGTCGGAGGACCTAAGCCCTAGGACCTTGTCTAGCCCCAGTCATCCACCTCTGGCCTGCTGGCCCCCTTACCTCTGAGGAAGCACAGTTCCCGCTCAGCCCAGTCAAAACTGTTCGCTGCTCTGGCACCCCTATGGTGGAACAAGCTCCCTCATGACGCCAGGACAGTGGAGTCAATCACCACCTTCCGGAGACACCTGAAACCCCACCTCTTTAAGGAATACCTAGGATAGGATAAAGTAATCCTTCTAACCCCCCCCTAAAATATTTAGATGCACTATTGTAAAGTGGTTGTTCCACTGGATATCATAAGGAGAATGCACCAATCTGCTAAATGACTTAAATGTAAATGTAAATGTTGTAGGATCCAGTCTAGGGTTGCAAAAATTGCGGTGGATAATTTTAGAAAGAGAGGGTCCAGATTGTCTAGCCCAGCTGATTTGTAGGATCCAGATTTTGCAGCTTTCAGAACATCAGCTGTCTGGATTTGGCCAAAGGAGAAGCGGGGGGGGTGGTGGCTTGGGCAAGTTGCTGGAAGTGCAAAGCTGTTTGCCGGGGTAGGCAGGTAGAAAGCATGGAAAGCACGGCCAGCCATAGAATTTTTTTTATTGAAATTGCTGATTATCGTAGATTTCAGAGCGGTGAGCAGCTGGGAGGAGGTGTTCTTTTTCTCCATGGACTTTACATTGACCCAAAACTTTTTGGAATTAGTGCTACAGGAAGCTAATTTCTGTTTGAAAAAGCTAGCCTTTGCTTTCCTAACTGACTGTATAAATTTGTTCCTGACTTCCCTGAAAAGATGCATATCGCGGGGGCTATTTGATGCTAATGCAGAACGCCACAGGATGTTTTTGTGCTGGTCAAGGGCTGTCTAGTCTGGGGTGAACAAAGGGCTATATCTGTCCCTGTAGCTCAGTTGGTATAGCATGGTGCTTGCAACGCCAGGGTTGTGGGTTCGATTCCCACGGGGGGCCAGCACAGAATTTTTTTTAATGAAATGTATGCATTCACTACTGTAAGTTGCTCTGGATAAGAGCGTCTGCTAAATGACTAAAATGTAAATGTTCTTAGTTCTGCATTTTTTGAAAGGTGCATGCTTATTTAAGATGATGAGGAAGGCACTTTTAAAGAGCAACCAGTCATCATCTAATGACGGGATGAGGTCAATACCCTTCCAGGATACCCGGGCCAGGTTGATTAGAAAGGCCTGCTCGCTGAAGTGTTTTAGGGAGCATTAGACAGTGATGAGGGGTGGTTGTTTGACTGCGGACCGATTGCGGACGCAAGCAATGAGGCAGTGATCGCTGAGATCCTTGTTGAAGACAGCAGAGGTGTATTTAGAGGGCAAGTTGGTCAGGATGAAATCTAAGATGTTACTGATTTAGGATTGTACCTGGTAGGTTCCTTGATAATTTGTGTGAGATTGAGGGCATCTAGCTCAGATTGTAGGACGGCCGGTGTGTTAACCTATTTGGGATAGGATAGATAAAAAATGTACCCGATTTAATCTGGTTACTACTCCTGCCCAGAAACTAGAATATGCATATAATTAGTAGATTTGGATGGAAAACACTCTAAAGTTTCTAAAACTGTTTGAATGGTGTCTGTGAGTATAACAGAACTCATATGGCAGGCCAAAACCTGAGAAGATTCCATACAGGAAGTGCCCTGTCTGACAATTTGTCGTCCTTCTGTAGCATCTCTACCGAAAATACAGCATCTGTGCTGTAACGTGACATTTTCTAAGGCTTCCATTGGCGATGAGAGAGGTTTTGTCTCTGGAGGCACCAGTTAAGCCAGGTGAGGTAACCGCATGTGTGTGAGGTGGGAGAAAAGGGCTATCTAAGGCATATTGGGCAGGGATGGGGGCTCTACAGTGAAATAAAACAATAATCATTAACCAAAACAGCAATAGACAAGGCATATTGACATTAGGAAGAGGCATGTATAGCCGAGTGATCATAGGGTCCAATGAGTAGCAATAGCTGAGTCAGGGAGCCGATTCAGTAGTCGCTACTACGCTAGGCGAGCAGGAGACACTGCAATTCAGACAGCTAGCGGGCCGGGGATTGGCCTTTGGCAAGGTCGCAACGGAAGAGCCTGTTGAAACCACCTCGGACAATTACGTCGGCAGACCAATCGTGATGGATCGGCGGGGCTCCGTGTCGGCAGTAAAGTGTCCAGGCCAATTGGCAAAAGATGTGTTCTAGCCCAATAAATTAGCTGGTGGATATCCAGATCCTTCTGACTAAGTGTGATAACTCCAGATCCTTCTGACTAACTAACTGATCTCTCCAGATCCTTCTGACTAACTAACTGATCTCTCCAGATCCTTCTGACTAACTAACTGTGATCTCTCCAGAGATTACCATACCTGGATTATGCAAAACTTGGCTATGATTATTTTCAAAATACTTCAAGCTCAGTGAAAATGGTTGTTGATCATTGCTAGACAACCATTTTTAAGTCTTGCCATAGATTCTAAAGTAGATTTAACACTTGTGTAGTCTTAACACTCTGTATACTCCCCTTGTCCTAAGGGTAAAAAAATGACCCGCCTTCCCTAAACCCCGAATCTAAAGCAGCTTAATTGAATTTTAAACGTCAAATCTATTTTGCATGAAGAAACAACCTATCATTCATCACAAACTTTGTGAATATCTGAGTTTTCCCTCTTCACAATGCAGAAAGACTGTATTTAATCAGTGGACACCATTCATTTTTATTACAACACACCTGTCAAAGCTGTTTATTATTATTATTGCTGAAGGTACTGCATAGGTGTAAACATAATGTTTTTGCAAGAGATAGCACTTGTATGGCCTAAGAAAGTAGCAGACATGTGCAGAAAGTAGTTTTGAATGCATTTTATTGAAGGGAAACAATAACAGTCTTGAACATTTTTGGCAACATATTGATATATTCTTAGAAACTGTACAATGAGGAAATCAACTACACAATACTAGTCTTCTCCCATTTTTTTAACCATTGCCCCACCCACAAGGTGTATAAACAACAATAAATAAGAATAAAATAAGATAATAGATACAAAAAATAATGTGAAGAACAGAAATCAATCAACTCTAATTAGCACATGTAGGACAGTATGCAGGTGTGTGTGCATGAACTTTACAGATGTATTTCTCACATGTGCAGCACATAGTATTTCTTATACAGTCCTTCTTTAGGGGGCAGAATTAGCATCTCCTCCAACCTGCCCCAGCTGCAGCCTCAGGTGGATCAGGACAAGATTCAGCCTCCTGAACAGCTTTCACAAGCACTGCAGAGGCTGCTGTGCAGGGGAGGCACTCCCTTCTTCGAATGTGTGGGGTTACAAGTGCCTTTCCCAGCTGCTCCAGAAACACCCTCCTCTTGTGGAAGATGACCATGGGCCAGCGGGCAGTCATCCTCCTGCAGCTGTAAGTTCCAATCACCTTGTCCAAGTTGTCCATGCCTCCTTTGTTGTGGTTGTAGTCAAGGATGATGGCTGGCTTCCTGTCCTCATGATCACTGATCTCAGCCGTTTTGTGCAGGGTGCTCAGGAGGACCACATTCTTGTTCCTCTTTGGGAGGTAAGAAACTAGAGTGGTGATGGGGTGAAGGCAAACTTTGATGAGAAGGCCTCTCTCCCCCTTGTTGCGGGGAGTGCAGGGGGGAGCTCAGGCTTGTTCTTTCTAACCGTGACAACCATGGTGATCTTCCTCTTCAGCAGCTGAGTTCAATCAGTAGCACACATAATCTCAATTTCTCATTGTGTCTGTGTGTGTGTGTGTATGTGTCTTTGTGGTTTTTGTGGTGGGTAAATGATTTTATAACTGCAGGGTCTAAAATGTCCCTAAGACAATCTGTGTACCCTGGTGGTGTACAGCTTTAATGGAAATATGAACAAAGGCGATGTTTCACTTTTTCAAATGTTGAGGTCACTCTAGGAAAGGTCATCAAATTTTATGTTGAAAAAATATGATTTAGGTGGTTTTCTCTGCTGATAAACATAGTGGCATAGTTAACCCATATCAGATATAGACTTGAAATGTGTTAAATTTTGAGTTTCCATCCCAATATTACACTTTATATACATCACAGAAAACAGAAATATAACAAAATTGTTTGACATTGAAACAACGGATTTTCAGCGATTTTCTTTTAAAAAGGATCATTGATTATAAAACGGAAATAAATTGTCATTTTTTACTCTTATATGAAGGTCATTCAATACGGAAAATTTCAAGAACGTTTCTTCAAGTGCAGTCGCAAAAACCATTAAGCGCTATGATGAAACTGTCTCTCATGAGGACCGCCACAGGAAAGGAAGACCCATTAGAGTTACCAGCTTCAAAAATTGCAGCCGAAATAAATGCTCCACAGAGTTCAAGTAACAGACACATCTCGAAATCAATTGTTCAGAGGAGACTGTGTGAATCAGACCTTCATGGTCGAATTTCTGCAAAGAAACCACTACTAAAGTACACAAATAATAAGAAGAGACTTGCTTGGGTCAAGAAACACAAGCAATGGACATTAGACAGGTGGAAATCTTTCCTTTGGTGTCCAAATTGGAGATATTTGGTTTCAACATGCCATGTCTTTATGTCACCCCATGTGTGTTTCTCATCATAAAGAAAGGAGAGGGAGGTGTTATGGTGTGAGGGTGCATTGCTGGTAACACTGTCTGTGATTTATTTATAATTCAAGGCACACCTAAACAACATGGCTACAACAGCATTCTGCAGCGATACGCCATCCCATCTGGTTTGCGCTTAGTGGGACTATCATTTGTTTTTCAACAGGACAACGACCCAACACACCTCCAGGCTGTGTAAGGGCTATTTTACCAAGAAGGAGAGTGCTGTATCAGATGACCTGGCCTCCACAATCCCCCCCCCCTCAAGCAAATGTAATAGTTTGAGATGAGTCGGACCGCAGAGTGAAGGAAAAGCAGCCAACAAGTGCTCAGCATATGTGGGAACTCCTTCAAAACTGTTGGAAAAGTATTCCTCATGAAGCTGGTTGAAATAATCCCAATAGTGTGCAAAACTGTCGTCAAGGCAAAGGGTGGCTACTTTGAAGAATCACAGATATAAAATATATTTAGATTTGTTTAACACTTTTTTTGGTTACAACACGATTCCATATGTGTTATTTCATAGTTTTGATGTCTTCACTATTATTCTACAACGTAGAAAATAGAAACTAATAACAAAACCCTTGAATGGGTAGGTGTTCCCAAACTTTTGAACTGGTAGTGTATGTATACAGTTGAAGTCGGAAGTTTACAAACACTTATGTTGGATAGAATCTTGGGGATAGAATCCCACTGACGGGATTGCTAGCATGGCGGGAAATTCAAAACATCAAAAATCTAATAACTTCAATTTCTCAAACAATCAACTATTTTACACCATTTAAAAGATAAACATCTCCTTATTCTAACCACATTTTCCGATTTCAAAGAGGCTTTACGGCGAAAGCATAAAGTTAGATTATGTTAGGAGAGTACATAGCCAAAAAAGTACACACATCCATTTTCAATTCAAGGACAGGCGTCACCAAAAGCAGAAAACCAGCTAAAATTATGCACTAACCTTTGACATTCTTCATCAGATGACACTCCTAGGACATTATGTTAGACAATAAATGCATTTTTTGTTCTATCAAATTCATATTTATATTCAAAAACAGCATTTTACATTGGCGCGTGTCGTTGAGAAAATGTGTCTCCCCCAAAACTGCCAGTGAATTTACAAAAAATACTCATTATAAAACGTGGTTAAAGTATTAAACTGTTATTCAAAGAATTATAGATTAACATCTCCTGAATGCAACCGCATTGACAGATTTCATAATAACTTTACTGGGAAAGCACACTTTGCAATAATCTTAGTACTCTGCTCAGAAAAATACACTACGCAATACAGATAGCTGCCATGTTGGAATCATCTAAAATCATAAATAACATTAGAAATATTCCCTTACCTTTAATAATCTTCATCAGAAGGCACTTCCAGGAATCCCAGGTCCACAACAAATGTTGTATTTTTAGATGAAGTTCATAATTTATGTCCAAATAACTCCATGTTGTTCCATGTTGTTAGCGCGTTCAGCAGGCTACTCAAAATGTAGGGCGTGGGAGGGAAACGTCACGACGAAAAGTAAAAAAATTATCTATTTACGTTCGTTCAAACATGTCAAACGTTGTTTAGCATCAATCTTTTGGGCCATGTTTAACGTGAAACATCAGTAATATTTCAACCGGACCTCTCCTGTGTCTTGAAAAACGTTTGAAAAAGGTCTCACCTCACATGAACGCACATGAGCGCGCAATAATGAAGTGACGACATCTCAGGGACATCAACTTCCCTTCCTTCTCATCCGGTCTCTGTTCATCATAGACGCTTCAAACAACTTTATAAAAGACTGTTGACATCTGGGGGAAGCCATAGGAAGTGCAAAATTAATCCTTTGTCACTGTGTGTTTTATTGGCAATGACTTGAAAATAGTACAGCCACAAGATTTTCATTTCCTGCTTGTATTTTTTCTCAGGTTTTTGACTGCCATATGAGTTCTGTTATACTTAGAGACACCATTCAAACAGTTTTAGAAACTTCAGAGTGTTTTCTATCCAAATATACTAATAATATGCATATTCTATTTTCTGGGCCGAAGTAGTAACCTGTTTAAATTGGGTACGTTTTTCATCCGACCGTGAAAATACTGCCCCCTAGCCCCAACAGGTTTTAACTTGTTTTTCAACCACTCCACAAATTTCTTGTTAACAAACTATAGTTTTGGCACGTCAGTTAGGACATCTACTTTGTGCATGACACAAGTAATTTTTCCAATAATTGCTTGTGCTTGTGGAAGGCTACGCGAAATGTTTGACCCAAGTTAAACAATTTAAAAGCAATGCTACCAAATACTAATTTAGTGTATGTAAACTTCTGACCCACTGGGAATGTGATGAAAGAAATTAAAGCTGAAATAAGTTATTATCTCTACTATTATTCTGACATTTCACATTCTTAAAATAAAGTGGTGATCCTAACTGACCTAAGACAGGGAATTTTTACTAGGATTAAATGTCAGGAATTGTGAAAAACTGAGTTTAAAAGTATTTGGCTAAGGTGTATGTAAACTTCCGACTTCAACTGTATACTCGTATTATTATTATTATTAATGTTATTTTTATTCTTATTCTTATTCTTATTAATGTTATTTTTATTATTATTATTAATATTATTAGTAACATTATTATTATTATTATTATTAATGTTATTATTATTATTATTAAAATTATTATTATTAATATTAGAGACATAATAGCGGAGACATAATAACTTAAATGCATTTAATAAATAAAGATCTTTAGGGTTATGGTATATTTTGGAGTGTTATACATTTTCATAAACAATGTGGGATGGCAGTATTAAATGTATTGAACTTATTGATATTATTATTATTATTAATATTATTGTTATCATTATTATTATTGTTATTATTAATATTATTGTGACTACTATTATTATTATTATTATTGATATTATTATTATTAATATTAATTAATAATAATATTATTGTTATTATTATTAATGTTATTATTATTAAGATTATTGTTATCATTATTACTGTTATTATTATTGATATTATTATTATTATTATTATTATTATTATTAATATTCATGGCAACAACAAAAATATTCCACCTCTCACCCTAAATGTACAGAATTCAAAATTACAATGTTTTTCTTTCATTATTTAATCATTAATGCATGATTATGATTATGCTAACAGTTTGTTGTTGCCATATTATGCCTGAGTTTGCCCAATTTGCCAATGAAATAGTTTTTTTAAATAATTTTGCAATATCAAAATATTTTTATGATGAATGAGCCTTCTGTTTCAATTAAAGATGAAGTTGAATTGCTTATCAAAGGTAACTGGTTAATTTGACAACAACAACAACAACAATCGATCAAACTATTTCTTAATGTTTCTCAAAATTACTGTAGCTGTCTAATTAATTCCAGAATGCTTTCTGATACACCCATTATTATGCTGTTTTAATCCACATAACATGTCGACCTGTAATACAACCTGATGCTCCTTTGTCCTACCAGATTCACGAGAAGGTTCTAGCTAGAGTAGGCCTCTGGTTGTTTTCACTCTCGTTGGATGTAGACGTCCGGTTTATATGGTTCCAGACTGTTATGACGATTTATTTACAAGTAAATTACAATCAGCTTTTTAATTTAGTTCCATCTGTACCTGATAGAGCAGATCTAGTCTGACGTGGGGAAGTCTTTGGGAGGAGGAGAGTAGAGCAGACCCAGAAGTTCGGACTGAACGCCCCCCGGACGGTCCATTTACTTTGTGCTGTTATAATTTATGCTTTGAAGTCCTGCGATTTCATTGGGGCAGTTCACCGTCATTGCAAATAGTTGGCAAAACAAACGAGTTGCAGGCAGTCAATGAAGGGCAGAGTAGTAAGTAACTGAACATCTTGTTTTGAACAATAGATGTTTTAAACAGGAAAATGTACACCTTTAGCACACTTTCATGAGCATGTAAAACATAATCCTTGAAATGGATAATATTTCTAGGTGCACAAGTGCAGTGAAATGCCTTTCTTGCGAACTCAAAACCAAACAATGCAATAATCAATAACTACCTAATACAACATCAAAAAACACTCTACAAATACAATGTCACTTCAAGTCAGTAGCTAGCTATTCTGGTTGCGGTCGAGGCTAGTAGTTAGCTAGCTAAGTTACCTTGCAGAAGCACTAGGCTATGTCCTTCAATTTTAATAATAATAGTTAGCTAGAAGATGTATGCAAGGTGTATTTGACAGAACACTGATGGAGAATGAAAGCTGTAAATCCATTGCAAGTGTACGTTTAGCTAGCTAGCTACCTTGTTGAGGTGTGCTGTGCATTATCAAATCAGACAAAGGGATCGTTCTGATGGAAAACAAAGAAACAATCGGCTACAGCACAATCTCTCTTGCTTTTGGCCTTACATAATTAGCTACCTCTCCTGTGCATGTCAACAATTTGACTGGGTGTGAAAGTAGAAGGGGGATATGGAAATTGGTCAAACAGACCACCAGGAGACGTTATGCAAGGTCCAAAAACACCAACCCACTTGAACAGGCTGAAATTCCATGCAATTTTCTTCAAACTGCTCTTACACAAATATGGCATTATCATAACAGGCATAGTAGACATTACCGTGAAATGCTTACAAGCCCTTAACCAACAGAGAATCTTGTTTCTCATGTTCTGAGAGTCCTTTAGGTGCCTTTTGGTAAACTCCAAGCGGGATGTCATGTACCTTTTACTGAGGAGTGGCTTCCATCTGGCCACAAAGCCTGATTGTTGGAGTGCTGCAGAGATGGTTGTCCTTCTGGAAGGTTCTCCCATCTCCACAGAGGAACTCTGGAGCTCTATCGGACTGACCATCGGTTTCTTGGTCACCTCCCTGACCAAGGGTCATCTTCCTCGATTGCTCAGTTTGGCCGGGTGGCCAGCTCTAGGAAGAGTCTTGGTGGTTCCAAACTTCTTCAATTTAAGAATGATGGAGGCCACTGTGTTCTTGGGGACCTTCAATGTTGCAGAAATGTTTTGGTACCCTTCCCCAGATCTGTGCCATGACACAATCCTGTCTTGGAGATCTACGAACAATTCCTTCGACCTCATGGCTTGGTTTTTGCTCTGACATGCACTGTCAACTGTGGGACCTTACATAGACAGGTGTGTGCCTTTCCAAATCATGTTCAGTCAATTGACTTTACCACAGGTGGACACCAATCAAGTTGCAGAAACATCTCAAGGATGATTAATGGAAACAAGATGTACCAGAGTTAAATTTCGAGTCTGATAGCAAAGGGTCTGAATACTTATGTAAATATGTGTAAATATAGTTTTGTCCAATCTGACAGAATTTAAGAGGATATGCAGGGAAAAATGGGAGAAACTCCCCAAATACAGGTGTGTCAAGCATGTAGCATCATACCCAAGAAGACTCGAGGCTGTAATCGCTGCCAATGGTGCTTCAACAAAGTACTGAGTGAAGGGTGTGAATACTTATGTAATGTGATATTTCAGTGTTTTATTCTTTATACATTTTGCTAAAATTTCTTAAAACCTGTTTTCTCTTTTTCATTATGGGGTATTGTGTTATTTTTAGATTGGTTAGGAAAACAATTATTTAATCAATTTTAGAATAAGGCTGTAACATAACAAAATGTGGACAAAGTCGAGAGGTCTGAATACTTTCCGAATGCACTGTATATATATTATGCCAAAAAATAAAGAAAAACCCTTGAATGCGTAGCTGTGTCCAACCTTTTGACTGCTACTGTATATATATATATATATTTAAAGGGTATTAGATGTTTTAAATTGCATTGCCCATTTAATACTGCAGGTGCATGCTTATCAATAACTACAAGAAACAGTTTCTTAATAACCATCTGAATGCTTCATCACTACACACGTCAGACTAACCAATCTTTATAACATATTTGCTAGTATTGCTGCTCTATTTTAAGCTTAATGTATTGGCCTCAAGGCCTTTGTCAGAGCTTTCGTGAGTGTTTTTCCATTTGCAACCTTATGTAGATAATACTCCACCCACATCCGTTCAATGCATCCAGTTGGGGTTGGAGTAGAGGGACAATAAACATGTGTTACCAAATATAACAATGTGCATTTCATAAGTAATCTAATAAAGTGTGTACGTAAAATGGATTAAACACGTCTGTAAAACCACAAAGAGGACAACGACCTATCAAGTACATTTTCATAGATAATTGGGTATAGAGAAATAAAAAACGTCAGAGTAGGCTGAAGTGTCAGTTCATGTTCACATTTAAAACACAATATGCATGGGCATCTCATCATTAAGTCCTTTAGGGAATAATGTCTGGAGGGTGAAAATCACAAAACATTATATTTTGCTCAGAGTAGCATTTATATTACCTCCCCTGTATGATATCTTAACTTTCTCTATATGCCACAGAATCTAAAGGTATAAATGTCATGTTTTGACACAGAGGCAACCACTGAGTGCAAATTCCCTACAGACAGAGAATCCAGTTACCATCGCACACAAACAGTTTTTTAGCCCGAAAGCAGCACAACAAGGCTCCACGAAAGAAAAGATGTGGGAGAGGCAAGCAGTCAAAGAGGATACCAGGAACACAGGCCATGGACACGGAGAGGCGAGCGGTCGAAGAGGATACCAGGAACACAGGCCATGGACACGGAGAGGCAAGCGGTCAAAGAGGATACCAGGAACACAGGCCATGGACACGGAGAGGCAAGCGGTCGAAGAAGATACCAGGAACACAGGCCATGGACACGGAGAGGCGAGCGGTCGAAGAGGATACCAGGAACACAGGCCATGGACACAGAGAGGCAAGCGGTCAAAGAGGATACCAGGAACACAGGCCATGGACACAGAGCTACAGCAGAACACAGTAATTAACCGCTCCAAAAAAGAGCTCACAAGTCTGTCTTATCGAAGGACCTGTTTTATCGAAGGGCAAGATTAAACTTAACCTCTCTCGGGTATGTGGGACGATTTCGTCCCACCTACGTAACAGCTACTGAAATTCCAGTGGCGCGATTTTTGAATCGTTAGAAATACTATTACTTCAATTTCTCAAACATATGACTATTTTACAGCTATTTAAAGACAAGAATCTCGTTAATCTAACCCCACTGTCCGATTTCAAAAAGGCTTTACAACGAAAGCAAAACATTAGATTATGTCAGCAGAGTACCCAGCCAGAAATAATCAGACACCCATTTTTCAAGCTAGCATATCATGTCACATAAACCCAAACCACAGCTAAATGCAGCACTAACCTTTGATGATCTTCATCAGATGACACACCTAGGACATTGTGTTATACAATACATGCATGTCTGTTCAATCAAGTTCATATTTATATCAAAAAACAGCTTTTTGCATTAGCATGTGACGTTCAGAAAAAGCATAACCCCCGCAAACTTCCGGGGAATTTACTAACAGTTTGCTAAATTACTCACGATAAACGTTCACAAAAAGCATAACAATTATTTTAAGAATTATAGATACATTACTCCTCTATGCACTTGATATGTCCGATTTTAAAATAGCTTTTCGGATGAAGCACATTTTGCAATAATCTAAGTACATAGCCCGGCATTACAGGGCTAGCTATTTAGATACCCACCCAGGTCAGCCTCCACCAAAATCACATTTCCTATAAGAAAAATGGTCTTACCTTGCTTGTTCTTCATCAGAATACACTGCCAGGACTTCTACTTCAATAACAAATGTTGGTTTGGTCCCAAATAATCCATCGTTATATCCAAACAGCGACGTTTTGTTCGTGAGTTCTAGACACTATCAGAATGCTTCTTCACGGTCCTGCGCATGGCGCATTGGCGTGTCAAAAATGTCTAAATATTCCATTACCGTACTTCGAAGCATGTCAACCGCTGTTTAAAACCAATTTTTATGCCAGTTATCTCGTAGATAAGTGATAATATTCCGACCGGGAGTATGCATTGAGCCTAAACAGCCGAATAAAATTTCTCCTCAGGAGCGACTCATGCACGTGCCTCATTCAAAGGTCCTCGGAGCAGCCACTTACAAAAGGTGATAATGTGTTTCAGCCTGAGACTCCCTCGTAAACCTTCAGTTATTTCCCGGGCTCTGAGAGCCTATCGGAGCCCTGGGAATTGTCACGTTACAGCTAAGATCCTTACTTTTCAATAAAAAGATGTAAGACGCACGACTCCTTGTCAGACAGGGTACTTCCTGCTTGAAACCTTGTCAGGTTTTTGCCTGCCATAGGAGTTCTGTTATACTCACAGACACCATTCAAACAGTTTTAGAAAATTCAGAGTGTTTTCTATCCAAACCTGAACAATAATATGCATATTCTAGCTTCTGAGTTGGTGTAGGAGGCAGTTAAAAATGGGAACATAATTTTTCCAAAATTCTCAATACTGCCCCCTAGCCCAGACAGGTGTTAAACACTTGTTTTCCCAAAATACTTTTTCTGGCCTAGAAACCCAAGAAATGTTACTCATTTTAAGCCCATAATTAAATTCTGTCCTATGCTTAACAACTGCTCGATTAATACCTATTGTAGGTTAGTGGAACAAGAAGTCATGTCAGTATATAGGGGAAAAACAAACCACATTCAGAAGAACCTCACTCGGACAGGAGAACAGGCACTTAATGAACTAATGAAATATCCATCTTTGGTATATTCAACCTGCAGGCATAGGTGGCTGCTGTGGTTGTTTTAGACTATGAAAAATACAAGGAAGTGATTCAGAGACAGCTTAGTAATGAACGTTTCTATAGAAAACTGAGTGTTGATCCCAGACAGGTGTTCCAAAGGGATATATGCTTATATCTGGAGCAAGCGCTATTATACAACACTGTCTCAGAACCTGAATATCAATACCTTTGCTGCAAATGTGCCATACGTCCATGCCTGTACATTACACAAACCTAAAACACAAGGCAAGCCCTAGCTCACTACTTGAGAGTCTGAGATACAAACAAATACCAACCAACGAACTTCGTTCTAATCTCAAATTCACTATTGAATGTGACACGAAACGTGTTCATTACCTCGATATGTGGATTGAGAAATCAAATGGTACCCTGTTTACAACTCTGTATAGAAAATAACATAAATACTATTTTACAGGAGGGACAGCTTCCACCCTGACCCATTAAAAAGAGGACTTCCAAGAGGCCAGTTTTTCAGACTCTGCCCGTATATGCCACTCCACAGAGGACTATCTAGAAAAAGCAGCGGAGATGAAGAATAGGTTTCTAAGAAGAGGCTACTCTCCACAATGTGTGGATGAAGCTTTTAATTTGGCATTGGGGAAAACACGAGATGAACTGCTACTAAAAAGTCCCCACTAGAGCTAAAGAACACTTTAGAATATTCACAACCACATATACTTTGAACTGGCGCAAAGTGGGAGATGCTGTCAAGAAACACTGGCATGTTTTATCATCGGACCCAGCTCTGCCAGCTGAATTTAAGAACACACCACTTATTAGTATATAGGTGAGGTCACAATTTACGTGACAAATTGGTCCATGCCAACAGCAAGCCACAAAAGAAAATGAGCTAGGCTCTTTTACCCCCTCTTCCGAATGGTAGCTATAAATGCGGAGGCTGCTCACAGTGCAACAATATGATGAAGTCATACATACAGGAAAACAGGTCTAAATAAATGGCATTATTACGTGCTCCTCCGCCCATGCTATCTACATGATTAAATGTCCATGTGAGCTGTGTTATGTAGGTAAAACCTCTCGTTCTCTCAGAGAACTAGTGAACGTAAAAGTTCAAATCAGGAGACAGGGATTATCCAGTCGCAGTACATTTTAATGACCTAAAACATAACATTTATACCTTTAGATTCTGTGGCATATAGAGAAAGTTAAGATATCAGACAGGGGAGGTAATATAAATGCTACTCTGAGCAAAATATAATGTTTTGTGATTTTCACCCTCCAGACATTATTCCCTAAAGGACTTAATGATGAGATGCCCATGCATATTGTGTTGTAAATGTGAACATGAACTGACACTTCAGCCTACTTTGACGTTTTTTTATTTTCTCTATACCCAATTATTTATGAAAATGTACTTGATAGGTCGATGTCCTCATTGTGGTTTTACAGACGTGTTTAATACGTTTTATGTACACACTTTATTAAATCAAATACATTTTTTCCTTATTTTTTTCACCTTTATTTAACCAGGTAGGCCAGTTGAGAACAAGTTCTCATTTAGAACTGTGACCTGGCCAAGATAAAGAAAGGCAGTGCGACACAAACAACAACACAGAGTTACACATGGAATAAACAAACGTACAGTCAATAACACAATAGAAAAGTCTATATGCAGTGTGTGCAACTAAGGTAAGACTAAAGAGGCAAAGCAATAAATAGGCAGTAGTGGCAAAGTAATTACAATATAGCAATTAAACACTGGGATGATAGATGTGCAGAAGATGAATGTGCAAGTAGAGATACTGGGGTGCAAAGGAGCAAAAAAAATTATAAAAAAATAACAGTATGGGGATGAGGTAGTTGGATGGGCTATTTAGAGATGGGCTATGTGCAGGTGCAATGATCTGTGAGCTGCTCTGACAGCTGGTGCTTAAAGTTAGTGAGGGAGAAATGAGTCTCCAGCTTCAGTGATTTTTGCAGTTCGTTCCAGTCATTGGCAGCAGAGAACTGGAAGGAAAGGCAGCCAAAGGAGGAATAGGATTTGGGGGTGACCAGTGAAATATACCTGCTGGAGTGATGTATGTGACCAAATGTTATTGGTCACATACACATATTTAGCAGATGTTATTGCGGGTGTAGCAAAATGCTTGTGTTTCTAGCTCCAACAGTGCAGTAGTATCTAACAATTCACAACAATACACACAAATCTAAAGCAAAAGAATGGAGTTAAGAAACGGACGAGCAATGCCGGTGTCGCATTGACTAAAATACAGTAGAATAGAAAACAGTACTAACATATGAAATGAGTAAAGCAGTATGTAAACATGATTAAAGTGACTAGTGTTACATTAATAAAGTGACCAGTGATTCAACGTCTATGTATAAAGGGCAGCAGACTCGAAGGTGCGGAGTTGAGTAACCGGGTGGTAGCCGGCTAGTGATGGCTATTTAACAGTCTGATGGGCTAGTGATGGCTGTTTATCAGTCTGATGGGCTAGTGATGGCTATTTAACAGTCTGATGGGCTTGAGATAGAAGCTGTTTCAATCTTGGTCCCAGCTTTGATGCACCTGTACTGACCTCGCCTTCTGGATGACAACGTGGTGAACAGGCCGTGACTCAGGTGGTTGATGTCCTTGAGGATTTTTTGTTGGCCTTCCTGTGACATCGGGTGGTGTAGGTGTCCTGGAGGGCAGGCAGTGTGCCCCCGGTGATGCGTTGGGTGGACCGCACCACCCTCTGGAGAGCCCTGCGGTTGCGGGCATTGCATTTGCCATTCCAGGCGGTGATACAGCCCGACAGGATGCTTTCAATTGTGCATCTGTAAACGTTTGTGAGGGTCTTAGGTGCCAAGCCAAATTTCTTCAGTCTCCTGAGGTTGAAGAGACACTGTTGCGCCTTCTTCACCACACTGTTTATGTGGGTGGACAATTTCAGATTGCCAATCATGTGTATGCAGAGGAACTTGAAGCTTTTCGTGTTCTCCACTGTGGTTCCGTTGATGTGGAAAGGGGCGTGCTCTCTGCTGTTTCCTGCAGTCCACGATCAGCTCCTTCGTTTTCCTGGCACCACTCCGCCAGGGCCTTCACCTCCACCCTGTAGGCTGTCTCGTCATTGTTGGTAATCAGGCCTACTACTGTTGTGTCATCTGTAAACTTGATGATTAAGTTGGAGGCATGCATGGCCACTCAGTCATGGGTGAACAGTGAGTACAGGAGGGGGCTGAGAATGTACCTTTGTAGGGCCCCTACATGTACATGATGTTACTGCACTGTCGGAGCTAGAAACACAAGCATTTAGTTAAATGTTACTGCACTGTCAAAGCTATAACCACAAGCATTTAGTTAGATGTTACTGCACTGTCGGAGCAAGAAACACAAGCATTTAGTTAAATATTCCTGGACTGTCGGCGGTATAAGCACAAGCATTTAGTTAGATATTACTGCACTGTTGGAGCTAGAAGCACAATAATTTCGCTACACCCTCAATCAATCTCCTAACCATGTGTATGTGACCAATAACATGTGCTAATCACGTGTATGTCACCAATAACATCTGCTATTCATGTGTATGTGACCAATAACATCTCCTAACCATGTGTATGTGACCAATAACATCTGCTAATCACCTGTATGTCACCAATAACATCTGCTATTCACATGAATGTGACCAATAAAATTTGATTTGATTTTGATAAGATTTTTGCAACTGCATTTACATTTAATCTCTATTTGGTGACAAAAAGGATGGCACTGTGATATACTACATCCAGTTTGCTGAGTAGAGTGTTGGAGGCTATTTTGTAAATGACATCGCCAAAGTCAAGGATCGGTAGGATAGTCAGTTTTACAAGGGTGTGTTTGGCAGCATGAGTGAAGGAAGCTTTGATGCGAAACAGGAAGCCGATTCTAGACTTAATTTTGTATTGGAGATGCTTGATGTGAGTCTGGAAGGAGAGTTTACAGTTTAACCAGACACCTAGGTATCTGTAGTTGTCCACATATTCTAAGTCAGAACCATCCAGAGTAGTGATGCTGGACGTGCGGGCAGTGAGCGGTTGAAGAGCATGCATTTAGTTTTACTTGCATTTAAGAGCAGTTGGAGGCCACTGAAGGCGAGTTGTATGGCATTGAAGCTCGTCTGGAGGGTAGTTAACCTCTATGGGCTATGTGGGACGCAAGCGTCCCACCCCTGGTACACCCTATCAACAACAGGTGAAATATCAAGAGCGCCAAATTTGAAAACAATTAAATGTCATAATTCAAATTTCTCAAACATACAACTATCTTACACCCTTTGAAAGATAAACATCTCCTTAATCTAACCACGTTGTCCGATTTCAAAAAGGCTTTACGGTGAAAGCATAAAGTTAGATTATGTTAGGACAGTACATTGAAAATAGCTGTGTGTAATGTTTTGTCAATGCAAAGACACTCGTCACCAAAAGCAGAAAACCAGCTAAAATTATGCACTAACCTTTGACAATCTCCATCAGATGACACTCCTAGGACATTATGTTAGACAATACATGCATTTTTTGTTCTATCAAGTTCATATTTATATCCAAAAACAGCGTTTTACTATGGCGTTGATGTTGAGGAAATCTTTTCCCTCCAATACCGCCAGTCAAATCAGCACAACAAATTAAATAATTACTATTCGAAAACATTGGTAAAATATTATATTGTCATTCAAAGAATTATAGATTTACATCTCTTGAACGCAACCGGATTGCCAGATTTAAAAATAACCTTACTGGGAAATCACACTTTGCAATAATCTGAGCACTGTGCCCAGAAAAATACGCTTTGCGTTACAGACTAACCGCCTTGTTGGAGAGATCTAAAATCGAAAATACTATGTAAATAATCCATTACCTTTGATTCTCTTCGTCAGATGTCACTTCCAGGAATCCCAGGTCCATAACAAATGTAGTTTTGTTCGAAAAAGCTCATAATTTATGTCCAAAAAGCTCCGTGTTGTTAGCACATGAACTACGCCCGCCGGACTTGTCTTCATGAAAGAGGGGAACATTTTTTTTTACGTTCGTTCAAACATGTCAAACGTTGTATAGCATAAATCATTAGTGCCTTTTTCAACCAGAACATGAATAATATTCAAGGCGGACGATTGCATTCTCTTTTAAAACGTATTGGAACGAGAGTACCCAACATGAACTCGTGCGCCAGAGTCTTATCGGCCACCACCGTTCCAAGGCTCTTGTTCGGTCAGATCTCACAGTATAAGACTCAAACCACTTTGTAAAGACTGGTGACATCTAGTGGAAGCCATAGGAAGTGCTCAACGATTAATAAGCCCCTGTGTGTTTCAATGGCATAGGCTTAAAGGTAATTCAACACATCCACTTCCTGTCAGAATTTGTCTCAGGGTTTTGACTGCCATATGAGTTCTGTTATACTTACAGACACCATTCAAACAGTTTTAGAAAATTCAGTGTTTTCTATCCAAACCTGAACAATAATATGCATATTCTAGCTTCTGAGTTGGTGTAGGAGGCCGTTAAAAATGGGCACATATTTTTTTCAAAATTAAAATTCTCAATACTGCCCCCTAGCCCCAACAGGTTTTAAGGTTCTTTCAATTTTCCGGATTGACAGACGCTCATGTTTTAAAGTAATGATGTATTTGAGCTGTCCTTTCTGTAATATGGACTTGGTCTTTTACCAAATAGGGCTATCCCCCCACCACAATCTTCTTATGATTAATCGGCAGATTTCACAGACAATTGTTCTTACTTTCTCCTCAGACTCGGCACAGTTCTCATGTGAATACTCTGGTATGCCATTCACAATAATGTCATTCCTACTGGACTGTCTCCCTTGTCTTTTTTTATAGTCTTTGTTAATAACGATTCACAGACATTTTTAATGTCATCTCACGTGGACTTACAGTTTATTGTCATCTTTCTGCAAGTCTCTTTCAGGACATCCACCTCTCCCTGGGAGAACTGCAAACTGTTCTTAAGGTCCTGGACCTCTCTGGTCAGATCGTCCATTCATTTGTTGAGTCCATCAGTATTTGGAAGCTATTTTCCTGCTGCTTGTTGAACCCTTTTGTTTGTTTAAAAGATCCTTCACCTGTGGAAGAAAAACTATGTCCTCTCTATTACTTCCACCTTTAGCTTTGGATGTCAAGGTATGCATGTAGGCTAACGCTGGTACTCCACACAGTTCCAGGCAGGGCAGGTTGCAGGACAGAATTTAACAGCAAAAAACATCAGGGATTTAGACAACCACAAGCCCGGGACAATCGACGATCCCAGCCATAAATCAAATCAAATCACATTTTATTAGTCACATGCGTCGAATACAAGTGTAGATCTTACTTACGAGCCCCTAACCGACAGTTTCAAAAACTATGGAAAAGGATAAGAGATAAAATTAAAAAGTAATTAAAGAGCAGCAGTAAAAAATAACAATATATACAGGGGTGCCGGAACAGAGTCAATGTGCGGGGGCACCGGTTAGTTGAGGTAGTATGTACATGTAGGTAGAGTTATTAAAGTCACTATGCATAGATGACAACAGAGAGTGGCAGTGGTGTGGAGAGGGGGGGGGGGCAATGCGAGTAGTCTGGGTAGCCATTTGACTAGATGTTCAGGAGTCTTATGGCTTGGAGGTAGAAGCTGTTAAGAAGCCTCTTGGACCTAGACTTGGCGCTCCAGTACCGCTTGCCATGCGGTAGCAGAGAGAACAGTCTATGACTATGGTGGCTGCGGTCTTTGACAATTTTTAGGGCCTTCCTCTGACACCGCCTGGTATAGAGGTCCTGGATGGCAGGAAGCTTGGCCCCAGTGATGTACTGGGACGTTCACACTACCCTATGTAGTGCCTTGCAGTCGGAGGCCGAGCAGTTGCCATACCAGGCAGTGATGCAACCAGTCAGGATGCTCTCGATGGTGCAGCTGTAGAACCTTTTGAGGATTTGAGGACCCAGGCCAAATCTTTTCACTCTCCTGAGGGGGAATACATTTTGTCGTGCCCGCTTCATGACTGTCATGGTGTGCTTGGACCAGGTTAGTTTGTTGGTGATGTGGACACCAAGGAACTTGAAGCTCTCAACCTGCTCCACTGTAGCCCCGCCGATGAGAATGGGGGCGTGCTCGGTCCTCTTTTTCCTGTAGTTCACATTCATCTCCTTTGTCTTGATCACGTTGAGGGAGAGGTTGTTGTCCTGGCACCACACGGCCAGGTCTCTGACCTCCCTATAGGCTGTCTCGTTGTTGTCATTGATCAGGCCTACCACTGTTGTGTCATCGGCAAATTTAATGATGGTGTTGGAGTCGTGCCTGGCCGTGCAGTCATGAGTGAGCAGGGTTTACAGGATGGGGCTGAGCACGCACCCCTGAGGGGCCCCTGTGTTGAGGATCAGCGTGGCGGATGTGTTGTTCCCTACCCTTACCACCTGGGGGCGGCCCATCAGGAAATC